>NC_049992.1:6690512-6715556 GCF_000003815.2 Branchiostoma floridae | reverse complement strand
ATTTGTACCGAGCTTTACAGCTTGTCATTTCGGTACAAAACCAATATAGTGAGCCGGTATTAAACATTTATAACGCCATAGCTATCGCTGCGTTCAATGTCACCCGAGAATGGCCTGTCTCACTTTAAGCACTTAAGCCATATTACTGCTAAAGTTCTGACTACTAAAAATTTCTCTTCCTCCCTTTTGTGCATAGTAATCCATAGTTAGGAAAAACCTGTTCTCCAACTAGATTTCTTTTGCATGTGAATTCACAGCTAGTATAAAGATGACAACAA
Source organism: Branchiostoma floridae (assembly GCF_000003815.2). NCBI lineage: Eukaryota > Metazoa > Chordata > Leptocardii > Amphioxiformes > Branchiostomatidae > Branchiostoma > Branchiostoma floridae. The sequence continues at coordinate 6,715,278 of NC_049992.1, read as the reverse complement.
GATTTCTCAAGTGTCACTGACGAAATACATCGTATGGTTGTCTGAAAGATCTGACAGTATAATCATATTCAGTTGCTTGGGCAACTGCTTTTTGACGACTGCTCTACTGTCGGCGAGATCTCACAGTTCAATACTTCAGCAAAATTAATCAATGTTCACCTATGTTCCAACTAATATAGTATTATGTTTCCTGTAAAATTGATTTGCAATTATGTTTCCTTGATTACTCATGTGCACGTTTCTTCATTTGTCTAGCTTGCGGTCTGGAACTATTCCGTATAAATTACTACGCGCCTCGTCACAGATGCGTATATGAACAGTATGATAAACGTTTCATTTGGAATAAGGATTTGTCTGACATTCCACTCCAAATCTACCAGCTCCAACCATTTGCTTATGGTGGATTTAACTCCATACCTAGGAATCGTTTAGGCTAGCATTTTGTGCCTTGATGAATTCTCCATTCTACTTTTTGTGTCAGAGAAATCCGCCACGGCATCTCTGTTGTTTTGGACGTTTCTTGTCATCAACTATTCATTTACGTATTGAATTTTCGGAGTGGCCTAACTGGGTGGACCATTCAATTCTGCCGAATTAATTTTTAACTGTACCCAGTACACAAAACAATAGCATCATCAATATCACACAATTTGCAATTAAGCGGATTCTATTGTTTTAGTAGCATAGAGTTAAAAATGGAAGTAGTATCAAAGGTCATTTGGAAATATAACAAAAAGCTTGGCCAACATACATGACTCATATTGATGTCAATAGTACAAAAATAAATAGATTTTAATATAAAGGATAATAAAAAACAATAAAACATGATGTAATCAGGTCAATAATCATTCTACAAGACAGTTACATATAGACCATAGTCTTCTAAAGGCTGTAAAAGAAAATGCTGATGTAACGTCATGCGGCAATAATTTCCAGACAAGAGAGCCAGAATTGATTAGCTATCTCTTGTGTATTTTTACTCAAGAGTATTGGGTTAGGTACCACTCAGGAAACCATCTTTGGAGGCACTTCGTCTCGGGACCCTGACAGCTCTGTTGATGCAAGTGAACATTTGGTACATGTAGGACGGTGACCAGTACTAGATGTTTATGTCTTACTTTTTTATTACTTTATGAATATTCAACTATGAAAGTTACATTTAAGTACATAAAATCTAATCCATGTAGGACAATAAGTGTACGTTAGGAATTATAACAGAAAATCACAAATTTTGTATTCAGAAATGCCCATACGAAACCCCAAAAAAAACGAAAACATGACAAAACAATCAACCTTTGTGAACACTACTAACTTGTTTCAAACTAATTTTTCTAGAAAATAATTCCACCATTACACATATATGAAAAGAACAATGAAGTGACCCTCTCAAGATTGCATTGAACACCTTGATATAGATTACTGATGCTATATTAATACATGTCTTTAAATTACTTTACATCCATGTATTTTTGTATGTTTTATGGCATCCCGTGCAGTTATGAGACTTGTAACCTGTTCAGGCGCTATGCGATATGAAAGTTGGCACGAGCCTCAAATGACCCCCCCCCCCCCTCCGCCCGTCTGAATAGGGTTTACACCTTCCCTTTGCCGTTACGTCTATTACGGACATGTGTAGATAAAACATGTCGCAGGTGTTCGATAAATCGTTCCTCCGCCCAGGCTTGCCTAATCACCCCCTTCTGCTTACGCCATCCTGTAATTTGTACGTTCCTTGTAACGACGTAGTCCGCTACAATCCTCGATACGCGCCCGAAGATTTATGCAGTGAGGCTGGTAAAGAAAGTGTGGCCAGATTTCAGTGATTATTGCTGCTCAGCTTCAGGCAATGTTTTAATGGCTCGTCGGTCAGGAAGAATTCTAATGTGAACTGCCAGCTAGAGTATCTGGGGCGCACTGAAGTGAGTTCATCCACAGCAGCCAGTCAAATGTCAAATTGATCACGCAGTGTGCGTGCGATTGTCAAGTAGTTTTATTGCCTTGCCTTTGGTTCATGAGGTCTAGAGGTCAAGTCCGGAACTGAACCCCAATTTTGACGCCACTGCCAGGTGAAACTACCCTCTGAGAGAGCGCTGTAAACCATAGTAGTGTGAGTCACACACGGGTAGGTTGAGATTAGAGAATTCTCCGCTTGGAGTCATAAAAATGGCTTCTATATGGTCGGTTCTGCCGTTCGTTAACCCGGATGTTCCTCAGCAAGAATCTAGCAGTACGTTCACATTGAATAAAAGCCGTCTGATTCCTCATTGGTGTCTAATTCACGCCGCTACATTTGCATTTTGGGACGAGACCAACACCAGGTGAAAGACTAAAGTTCACATTTGAAGCAGTTAAAAAAAGCAGCCGGATTCGTCTTCAGCACCCCAAAAAGTTTTAACACTTACCACAGCACTACAAAGCTAGTCTCTGGCAGTTTCAAATGGGACACACCAAAGAAGAACAGCAAATAGATTAGCTATTCTACAGAAAGGTAAACAGGAAGGTCGACACATATCCCCATCCTAGCCTGTAGACCAAATTAGACCATTATATTCATCAGAATTCATACGAGCCAATTAATTTCGACAAAGACTGCTACGGATATTCGTACATTCTGATAGACTAATAAAAGTCCTGGATTATAACTTTCATACGAAAACCTCAATACCATACCCAGCCAAGTTTAAGGAGATGGTCACCCATGCCAACATCTGATCAGGAAGCGGCAATAACTGTGCAGCACCGGTACCACTTACTAGACGCATTACCCCCAACAAAGGTCGTTGTCTAGTAGAGATCCAAAGACACAGAAAGTCCGCAGCAAAGTTTCCTAATGGAAACATATTTTTAAAAATCCCTGTATTCTCTCATATGTATTGCAACTAGATGACAAGGATTTTGGACTTGACATTTGCTTTCATTTGAGCTTCAGAACTGGTAAGCTTTTGCTTGTCGTCTGGTAAGCTTTGGCATATATGTCTCTCAAAGAATGGCACATCAAGCTCAGCAGCGTGCATCAGCGTTACATCCCCTTGTTCTTGCTCATTTCTGTGATGCACAATCTATGTACGGCTTATAAGCAAGCTTACGCGTACTTATCCTAGTCTCTTAAGTACAGAACTGTCGCCGCCGTTTGGTAATCAATGTCTCAACATGGCGCCTGTTAACGCTTTGTTATAAGCAAAGTCTGGTGTGAAATATTTTACTAATCTTTCAGAATTGATATTTTTCTTCGGCCTCATCAGGAAAACCCTTCCTCATCTCCCCTTCTCCTTGAGAAAAGCTTACTTATGTTTGCATCCTTGTTCCATCCCATTTTCCTGAACTGGGATTTTAATATTGAAGACGCCGCGCCTATTTTCTGCCGACCTTACAGAAGCTTAGATGTGCCCAGACTTGTGAAAGACGCGGTGACCCCACGGGGCCCCTGCCTTTCCCTGCTATCTTCTACAGACGTTTTTGGCTCACGGAGAGCGTGTCATTCTTTGAAGTGGAATTCCTTGCTAATAACAGCTTGCAGGGAAGTGTTTTTTTTACTCAGATAGAATAAAACATGACGTTCGATCGTGTTCCATCTTAAGCCCACAGTTTTCGAGAAGGAAAAGTTTCGAATTGACTTGAAAGTTTTCCTGGCGCGTGATAAGTTGATTTGAAGTTAACAGCAGCTTTACCCATACACAGATCTGCAAAATGTTCTTTGAGGAATGCACCGTAGATTTTCTTTAAAAAATAAATAGATAAATATTATAAGGGCAATTGCATACAAACGTATCTATTACTTCATATCATATAGCTTTATCTTTATATATCTACATGTAGATTGACTACCTATATTTGATCAGTGTAAGCTCAAGTGCATACAAATGTATCTTTGACTTCATACTTGCTAATTTGTAAAACTCATTTTTTGTAAATATATCTTTTCGGGATGTAAATATTAGTCTGAACACTCAATTTGCCCGGTTGCCTCGGAAAAACGAAAACACTGATCGAGTAGGAGGATTTTGAAGTCCCCGATCTGTGCTCTTCTTCTTCTTGCATTATCTGTTGCAGAAAATATAAAGTGGTCTCTTTTTATAGGGCCGAGCGTAATGGTATAATATGGTTAGTGAGTGGCTTTACAAAAGGCAAGTTACAAGTACACTGAGAGGGGAAACATCCTGCATTTTCTCGAAATTGTTGCCTTTCTAGATCTAGTATCGTTATCTTGTGCGATCAGGTGACTAGATTCTCGAACAGTCTTTTGACATCTGAAAGCCGGAGCTTTGCAACATGTTTCTAGCTGGGAGTGAGTCGATTTCAGAATTCTAAATTACCATCCGGCCAAGTCTTTCTGAAAGATTGTGCGCAACTTTGACTAATACCCTAATTGAGATTCATTTATCCCAAACTCTAAGTCTTGTCTAGATCAATAAAAGGATTTCCTTGCAACAAAAATGTCATTAAAATTTCGGGCCACTGAAAAGTTTGCTTGGTCAAGTGAAAAGGACCGTGCATGTACTTGCACTAGTGTTTTTAAAACTTGTCAAACCCTGCACACATAATATGTTTCTGTCGATTCGGTTTAGTATCAATCCGGCAAGTGAACTCCCTGAACAGTGCCTCCTCTGCAACTTCGTATATCTTTCTTCCCGCCCCCCCCCCTTTCCACTTTCCGCTCTTTCTGCAACCTAAAATTTGACAGATCGCTCAACAAATTGTATAGAAAAGAAACGAATGTTGTTTTTTTTTACACTTTCTATGTTTTGTAGTCTTCTCTGTCACACATTTACGTTTGGTATGATATACACTGTGTGAAAGCGACGGGTACACATATCCTATTTAGGTCGCAGTGAGAGCGCAGCTGTCTAGTGTCACTGTCTAGTGGTGGAAAGGGGCCTTTAAGATGGAGTCACACCTGCGTATATATTTAAGTCCGTATGGAAGTTTTTGCCTCCACCAGGCCCCAAAGGTTGTTGGAAAAACAATAGAAATTGGACAATGTCAGACGAGTTACCTGGGTCGCTAACCATACTTCTCGATCAGCTATCTCATCTGGCATGTTATGTATCTATATTTGTCCAATTTGTACTATTTTTCCCGCGACCTGTGGAGCCTGGTAGAGACTAAGAGCTTCATACGCACCTCAAACGGACTTGAATATATACGCATGTGTGACCCCACCTTTAACGCTGCATGCTGTGCGTAACGCGTACGCTGCATGTTACAAGACGAACACATCGATCCTCAGGCTCAGTTCCTATTCCAATTTCAACAGACAGCGTTCCCCACGCGGCGTTTTACGGGCAGACTGTCGATAACGGAAACTCACTGACTCCGGCGGCTGGGCGGAAAGATTTCTCGACTGTCAATAATTCAGTAGGGCAATGTATGCGAACCACTGCTCTATTTGAATCTAGAGGCAAGTTAAATGACAACCAAATTGCTTCACTGAACTGAAAAGTCACGAACTGAAGCTCTTACCTAGTGGACAAGATAACGCTAATTGTACAGTAGACGATGATGCATTGCAACTCGCTCTTAAATTGAGTTTATAATCGATTTGTTCGTAGAAAGAAGTCAACTTGGGGAGGATCCAGACTTAATCGGTGGTATGACCATAGACTGTGCACTGGCTTTAAGAAGAGGCACCTTGCCCAGTCATTACAGTTAATGGGAGCTTTCGTGGTCCGATTTGTCTCATAACGATGTACAATAGGAGGTGTAAAATGTGTTGATAATCCATAACTTAGCTGTAAAACAAATGTATTGGAGATTACGGGGTACACACGTTATAAAATGTGACCGTTGTCCCCGCTTATTGCAACCGTTACGGGCCCATTACCGATCCATTGTTGCACAGTACAGAAGACATACATCACCGAGACAGTACATTACACTGTGGGTATCTGAAGCACTGCGGTATACGGGTAAGGGCGCGTGACTAGTAGGACAAAAATCAATGGCGAGAAGTCCAGGACAAACTTTGTGTGGCCAACATTATATTACTGTCTTTTGCTTACGTTACCTACCTACCTAGTCCCTTGACCTCCAGGTCGTTGGGGGGACAAGGTAGCCATGAAAATTGAGAGTTGTCTCCAGGCCTTTCTGTCTTCTGCAACAACCAGTCTCTCCTGCAGGTTGAGAGATGTCCAGTTTCTGATGTTGTCTTTCCAGATTTTCCTCTGTCCTCTGTTGACACATATTTCCGACTGAATGTTAATCTTTGTAGGAAAAGTTATTTTTATATTGTTTTCTCCAACACCAAATTCTACTCACAAAACTTTCTTGAATGTCCAACTTCAGTCGAACATTTGAGTACGTCAGACTATTGGTTTGAAGACGACAGGACACTTGCTTCATATTGACGAATTCTGTTCAAATTGTGCCTTTCACGTCACTACACATGGATCAACAGACTGCAAAACTTGAGGCGTACTATAGAGGTAAATAGCAAGGCGTTTGATAGCCGCACATGCAAGCCTATTATAAGTAACCTTGATTTATAGTCAGGGCAAAGTCTCATATCTTTGTAGTTGATTCCTATTACAAATCGTGTCTATGCATAGTTAAGAGCTTTAGGAGCAAAATCATATATTGGGCATTGAACTACCGAAACTTCAAACGCCAGCCCAAGGCGACAGTCACCGTGAACAGTGAGACCCATTCATCGGTCTTGATTTGTATTCATCACATCGTGCAGTTCCACCGTTTATTGGCATCGTAACGGTTATCCCTGTCGCGATTCTACACAACAATATGAAAGACTTTAATGTTCCTCCCTCTCTGCCTGTCATCCCTTTGTGGTCCCGACCATTCGTAATGCCCGATTTGATTGTCAGCAAAACTGCAGTATGGCCCATCTGAGTACCGCACTCCATGAATATATATGATATCAGCTGAATGCGCCATCTATTACAACTGCTCAGGAGTTGGAGTACTCTGTATTTTGGCATCTCTTTGTCCGCGGGCTGGGTTGATGAATAGTTGGGGAAGACCTACTGGCAACATTGCCTGGGAATATCAAAAACAGCGTGTGCACATAAGGCACTCTTATCCGAATGTATATATCATTCATCCATCCTCCATCTTTTGGTTACACAAATCTTAAGCTAGATGTATTGCGGACGTAAGATATTGCTCAAACGTTTAGTTGAGCTGTCATCTGATACAGATGTATTCAGGTGTAACTAATACTACCTGGAAGTACCAAGTACAGTACTGTAAAGGATGGCACTACCTGGCAGATGAATAGATATACCAGATACGTCAGCGATACGTATGTAAATCGTTAGATTTATGTGTTTGCAAAATGCATATTAGACAAACTTTTAGTTCAGGTATCGTCCGACCTACATATCCTAGTTTAAGATTGGACATCGGTATGGCCAAGAAACCAAAAGTAATCTAGGCACCAATGTCTTGAAGTGTATTCGGTTTAAGATCATACTAGAAACAAGCTAATTCACTTTATGTCAATGTGGTGAGGGTATGCCCCTGAAGCTCAACTCGTGGTTGTCTTCCAGTTGATTGTCTAACAGTTGTCTACCAGATGGTTTTAACTAGTAAGTGGCTGGCAGACACCGGTTCAATTCTTATTAGGGCATTTCGGTTGGGCCTACATCCTACGTCCCTATGTCTTGTTTACTTTTGGTAGGGACGTAAACTACATGAAAGTCCCTTGTTCGAAGAGCTGCCTTGAGCACGTTGAAAGGGAAGTGCTAGCAGCCTCTCCCTTTAATAAAGTACTCTGCTACTGAAATAGTAAGGACACTTGTTAGCCAATGTCCCACTAGGCACTGCTAAGGTCTGAACGAACGAGCTGACAAAAGTTCATGAGAGTTACAGATGATGAGAAAAGTTTTACATTGCACATGGCAACCCCAGGAAGTAATACATACATCATTACCATATCCCATGTGTCTTGCACAGTCATCAGCAGACCATCTTCTTTTATTACCCACACTGTCTGCGTTTAGCACACGGGATAGGTATGATTTATAATTTAGGGGCATGCCGCATAATTGATATCGATTGGAAAACTTGTGGTATCTTGCTGCATGGCTACTCACCGGTGCTCTCACCATCGTTTGTACAAACTTACTCTCGTATTTTTACTCGTCTTGTGTTAAGTCATTGGTACAGAGTATATAGATGGAGATAAAACAAAGTTGAAAGAAAGAATGACGAGGCTACGTCATGGTGGAATGGCCGAGTGGGTAGAGTGTTCGCCTTGCATTCGGTAGGTCGTGAGTTTGACCCCGGCCGATTCATACCAAAGACTTTTAAAAATAAGACATGATGCTTTCTCTGCTTAGCACTCAGCACTAATGAGAAAGAGTATGGGAGTTAAGCACACATCACTACCAGCGGAATAGCCTCCTGCTGTTGTGACTTGCACAAATATGTGGCCCAAGGGCTACGGAAATTGAGATGGGCGCCAACCTGAAGCATCTGTTACAGACGTACAGGTAACTTAACTTTGCGTCATGGGCATAAATCTACTTCTAGGACGTACGGGATGAAAATTAATCACTTTTTGATTGACAGCTAATTACTCACTTCAAAGCTTTTGCAACGCCCCCACTGTGTCCCACTGGATGTAAATTGATTAACACTGCTGTACAACACAACACACCGGGGGCGTTTTTATCTTGATAAAATGGCTGAAAAGTAATCAAGGACAAAGATAACTACGAGTACATCTCTTCGTATCCTTACACATCGAGATGATAGTGGTAAGAAGGTATATAAAGTTACATACCCGAAGTTAAATCTGTGAAATACTAACATTGACAAGTGTCTATATAGAGCATATTGAGAATAGCATCTGAACATATAGTGGTGACCTTTGACCCCTACACTATAACTACATCAAAACCGCCCTAAGGACACCCTAAATATGCCTAAAAGTCTGCTCCCCAACATAATAAAAGACCAACAACCCTCGCCTGTCACGTTCAGCTCAATGTTACAATATTTCCATGTATTACTTTGTAATCTCAATAAATTGAAATTAGATTAAAATTGAAACTGAAGACTAGCTGAGTAGACTTCAAATGGAACCTCTAAGCCTGCGTGATAAGTGACCTTTGCCCCAGAGCAGGTTGCTGTGCATGTGATGTCTGGTAAAGGGCAATGACCTTACATGATGCAGCCGCAGAAGGCACAATTTGAGTCCAAACAGTATTTTAGCCTATTTTCGACTTGTAGCAGGAAAATGTAAGAAACATTTCTTACTGGCAAGACAGTTTAGGGTGCATACGTTCAGATTAGGCAAAAACATGGTTTTGGTTCATTTTTAGGCCTGTGCTGACCCTAATCTGAAGTGGTCAGTCCCTAAATTTACTTCATGAGATGCCAAGATGGCGGGGCTGCGGAAACTTTCGCTGGTCGGAATTTTTAAAAATCAGACTTTTGGACACTTGAGATAGTGGGCTGCTGTGTGGGGTGAGTTCTTATGGCCTGGAATGTTCACGGATAAGATTATGACACCCTGAACTTGCCTATTTTTACATTATCGCAAATACAGATTTCCATTGGTGTTCACTGGTCTAAAACGTCTGTTATCAGCGATCTCTGAAGGATAAGAATTCCTTAGTGAGCGATGTGTACCAATTCTACTGTTTCATGAAGCCGCCGCCATGTATAGACACCGGTTGTAATTAAACATCGCTGATGAGTTTTAGTGATTAAAGCCTACCGCTACTTTGAAGTCACACATAAATCACAAAACTAATTAAACCGCTGATGAACAGCGTGATTGAAAGAACTCTGGTTTGATAGTTCTTATCATTGGTATAACATTGAATGTTATAAGTGTTAGATAAGGTAAGCTACGTGAAGCTTGATAGATAAACTCAATATTGTCATAGGTTTTGCACCCAAAGAAAACTTCTCAGGATCATGAGACATGAAAGTTCATCTGTGTTGGTAGAACACATTATAGAAAAAAAATTGCTAAACTTTACTTCCAACACTGTAATAACTATAGAAAATTACCCCTCTAAATTTTCATTAAGTCGTCGTCGACCTTGTTCACAGAATAACCCTTTCTATCTCCAACAGCAGTGACGTCAGGAATACACCCCTTTTACAGGAGGGGGTCTATGTCGCCCCCCGTCTCTGTTGAGTTTGGGTCGGTGAGCTCTAATGTGCAAAGCCTCCTTCACTCCTCGTGCGAAGAAATCATGTTCTGAGTCTAGGATTTTGACATTTTCCAACGGAATGGAATGTCCCGGGGACACCTCAGAGTTGACAGAGCTACGACGTCGGTGTTCGAGTAACCTAGTTTACAATGCACGCCTGTTTTGGTCGTATATTAAACAAATCCATCACTTAATTGTATATAATAAAAACGCTTTCATCGTGCTTACACCAATTTTCGGGTACCGGGGGTTATTAGTCTTGATTTAGAATAAATGAGATAGTATCTAGACTGTTAAATGGATGCCAAGAAATACCAATATGAATACACCATCATATAACGCCCTAATGGAATGTAAAACAGATATGCAACCGTCTAAAAATGAATGTAACCTCTCTGGTTTAAAACTTTAAACATTAGGATTAGGCAATGTTGGTAATTTTTTCTACTCTTTCCTTACGATACCTTTCCTTTCACAACCAGTAATGTTTCTCCTCTGATTACATTTTGATGACTATTTTCTGACTGGAGTGCCGCTGTAGGTGGCACACTTGCAGCGAGAACACAACCCCTGACGTAACTAGTTTGTAGAGGCTCTGATCCGAGGAAGTCTGAAGCTCTGAAGATGTTGAAACGAATTACCAATTAAGCAGGAGAGAGACATTGCCGGTTGTGCAAAATGAAACTCCAATATTCTATTCTACCAACCAGATGATTTTTTTTTCTATTTGGGTTTGGGCAGACAGAGACAATGTGAGACTGAACTCAAGTTAGTAACTTATATTAACAGTGTCACGTACACAGCACAGACGTAAGGTAAAGGCAGTATTTCCTCGACCCACCATTTAGGTACCCATGTTTACACCTGGGTAAAGTCAAGAAGGTCGTGTAAAGTGTCTTCCGTTTGCTCTTTCCGTACGATGTACATGATGAAGGTGTCCGTCTTACTCTAAGAAGCGAACATCATCAGACACTATTACTACGCGCTAGTTGTAACATTACGCAAACTACTGCAATATGGCAGCAGTCGAATCGCGATGCCAGGCCTTCCCCCCGTGAAGTATTCAGTGCGCCACGCCACCGGTTGCAGTACGTGTAGGGTCAGAGTCAACCAATGCGCAGTGAACCGGATTCTCAGGTGCAATCCCTGCGTGTTGCCCCTGGAGATCCCGCATGTCCCCCTGCCTGCTGATCGGATTACTGCAGCCTGATCCCAGGATATCTGCTCCTCCAAACTAATTATCCATGTCAAATCCCGCATCCTCAAGGTCGTTATAATGACCTTCGATGGATCTAAAATGAAGCTCTTTTTTCAAGCTTTGCAGCATCTTCCTCGGCAGGACGAGGCGTTCAGTCATGCGGTTGTGGCTCTATATATTGACACTCGGTGCATGTATCTGCAAGAAGTCAAGCTATCATTATTTGGCACATGACACAAGAAATTATACGTCTAAGAAGCCAGTTATGGGAACATGTGACGACAGTACATAGCGTTAGTTTACCTTTATCCACTTGGTACCCTATGTCCGTTGCTTTTGGAAACAGGGTTTAAGGGATATCTAATCGACGGGCGGTGATTTTGAATTGTAATAATTTCAGAATATTGCAGTTTCAAAGCACGGTCTGTCGACTTAATATCCCTAAATACCCCCAAACGGATATGGGTTACCCTGCGGATAAAGGTGAAACAGCGTTATATGTTTCGAATCTATATTTCAAGAAATCATGTATTTAACAAATGGAAAAGACTGAATCGAAGACGCATACAATGTTTTTATATTCTACAAACACATTTTAGATGTCTCAACTATCTTTAACTGTTTTATAACGTAGCTCTCTCTTTATATATATATAGTCTTGCCTAATTGCTTAGACCAGGGACTGACCTCTTGCCCCTTGCTCCTCTCCGCCATGGCTCTCCAAGTTGCACTGTTCTTTGCACTTGTGCAACTAAAATCCTTTTTATTCTACACGTGATAACATCAAATAGCCTGAGTTACTCAAAGCTTTCTTTCTTTCTTGCTGAAATTTTGCTTGCTTCATTCGTTAAGAATGTAGCTACTGTAGCACCGAGAACAAACATGATTAGTCCATTATATACATTCCACAGCGTACCATAGATAAAATAATGAGAAAGCATTCGGGAATGTCGAAATTATAGATGACAAAGCAAGTAGTAGAATATCTGCTTGTTCAAGATCAGATAAGATTCGAGCTTCAAAGCAAAGGGTACTTTCCCATATGTCAAGTGCGAAACGCTGTTTGAGATTTATAAGTATCAAGAATTCATTGATAAAGAATACACGTATTGAACTACTCAGAACATAACTGCTGAACGCTCAATTTTGCTTCGCACTGTCAGCTGAATTTACAGCAACAACCTTTATCGACCTACCATCAATGTACGAAGTATCGCTCTATCTATTGCACACATCTCAGTATCGTTCTGTTTGCATCTTCATCTGTTTCTTAAGATTGCCGTGAGGGATTCAGAAGCCAAGTTAAGTGAAAGAAACTGCTGACTGCAGTAGAGCAACGGTATCTTAATGTGTAACAAAAGAACTCTAATAGCCGGCCCTTAATACCTTTTACTCTCTGGTATACCCGAAGTGATTAAAAGCCTACTAAGGTATTATAAGAAAGCAACTCACATTCTTGCCCACGGGTGATCATTTCCACCGCTCAGCAACATTGTAGCCAATTTAACATAATCCCCCATATTACCAGGCATCGACCGAGCACAGACTCGTTGTCTACTCGACACGCAAACAAAATAACCGTAATGGCCGTGTCTGATAGGGATGTAGCGCAAAAGTACCCTGCTGATGTGGAATTAGACACAGTTTGACTGACTAGCAGCGGTTAATGACTTAAAATAAGGCCCTCCTTCCACAAGAAACTTTCCTGCGACCTAAATTAGATATGTACACCCTTGATGACATAATCGGGGTGTATGTGAAACGCAAAAGTATCACTTAAAAGACAACAAAATACACGAAGCGTTACATGATGTTTTTTTTTTCGAAATCGAAGTTCGTTGAGTGCTCTGTCAAATTGTAATCTTTTGGGTCACAATTCTATTGGAATGTGGGATACTTTAACTTTGTAGTAGGACACCATGGAAAATGATTGGATATCAAATATTCGCGTTGAGCTATTACGCTAGTTCATCTTTATCCGCAGGGTAACCTATGTACGTTTTTAAGCATATTCAGGGATATCAATTAGACGGAAGGTGGAATATTCTAAAATAACTGCAATTTTTTAAAGATATTGCAAGTTGAAACTACATGTATCGTCCGTTGACTTGATATCACTACATTCTCTTTCTTTGAAAGCAACGGATATAGTTTTCCCCGCAGATAAACTACTGCTATTCTTCTTATTCTATATTCGTCTCCCTCAAACCCAACCTGTTTAGAAATAGCCAACACTAGTACTAGTATTAGAGTAGAATATTGTTTATAACTGTTCATTGTCACTGGTATATCTACTACATGTATGTTTATAACATGTACTTGCAATTAGCCCTCGGGCACGAAGTTGCAAATAAACTTCATTATTATTTATGGTTCATCATTTTTTTTTTCAGTGCCTCCGACTGTTGAAGTAGGACCCTACTCCCCTTACGTCACGACCTATCGCCGGACAGTGACTCTGACATGCGCAGTGAGTGGCGCGAAGCCGAACATATCCTCCCTGCACTGGGAAAAAGATGGCGCACGCGTGGAAACCATTGGCTTCACCGGGAAGTACTCCGGAGGAAACATGGCCTCCCCCTCATTACTCATTCATCACGTGACCAGGGCTGACACGGGGTCATACGCCTGCATTGCTGATCACGTGGTTAGACCCTCCGCGGCCAGTCTCCGCCTGGAAGTATTATGTACGTGACACGGTTACCCCACTCAGGCTTAGGTCACATTTCGAAAAAAGGGGCCCGGCCTGGCAGCTTTCGGAAGCAAAATGAATGATATAACTGACATCAAAATATACAAAATGTCAAAAAAATATTCAAGGGGATAATATGTGTATTTTTCTAAGTATATAATTTGATTTTTTGTTTCTTGAAACATCCCGGCCGGGCCCCGGTTTGTAAATGTGACCTAGGCCTAAGACCTACGTCACATTTTCTACGCGGGGCCCGACCGGGCTGTTTGCGGAAACGAAAAAAAATTAAAGCTTATGCCAATAAATGTACACAAGGCATGCTGTTGAAGTAATCATTTTTGGTCCGTTTTATGTTTTTGTTGTCTTTTAAATGGTACTATTCGTTCCCCAAAACTGTCCGACAGGGCCCCTATAGATGCGGAATTGTGACGTTAGCCTAATACGGTTACAATAGACCTAGGAACAAAAATTGTATTTCTCGTTTCCCGACCGACCGGAGCAAAAAAAACAGTAGCAAATTTAGATCAGCCATCTTGGTCCTTAAATCAAAATGGACTCATTTAACAGTTAAATGGTTTGAACAGTGCATGCAGGGATGTGACATTAACATTGCATTTCTTTGTTAAGTTTATCGATATATTTGTGCCCGTAGAGTGTATATCTGTAACGTTATATAACAATATCATGTTGAAAGTACCATTGCCTGATGCATTTTAATAGTTTTACAGTGTTTATCTGTATAATATTAATAGGGTCGGATCACTAGAGATCTACCTATCGACCCTATTTTTAGGAACGTAACAGAAAACACGACATTTTTTTTGTTAGGCCCTGTCATAATTTCCAAATCTAATAACCAGCACCCAAAATAAACAGTGGCTTCTTCTCATACAATCAAAATGATACAGTTATAGATTGCCATCACAACGGGCTTGAATAATCATATCCGGCATTTATTACTCATGTTTTCCTTATTAACGAGGCTTGGGTGTTAAGCGGACATAAATTTGGGTAACAAGAAGAACGAGGGGTCGTATCTAATACGTTTGTCTTACTTTGTAAGGTATTTGCAAATGGTACTGTAATATTGGTTCCCGTACAATAGATAGCCTAACCGACAAAAGCAAATACATCTTGCTTCGTTTGTAGGAAAGATGAATGCATTGTAATATTCCGACACACCAGCTGCACCCATACAGAAGAAGTATGTTTAACAACTTTACGACAAGCTTCCTGCCTTCATAAGAAAGAAGAATGCTTAGATAAACATTACGACTTGGGCTTCCTCTAAATCACACAGAACTCATAACTAGTCTACCATAAAAGTTCTCTCACGCTGAACTCGATTCTGGAAGAATATATGTACGTCGACGTGTAGAATTCTAAAAGGCAGAAAATAGGTTTTTTGTAGAGATGGTTTATAATAAAATGGGAAACACTAAAGCGAAAAAGCTTGCAACTTTAGATATTCCTTGACTGTTTAATAATGTAGCATGGAGTAAGCGGCCTCTTTTAAAACATTTATCTCCAAAATCCAATCATTTCCTCTTTGTACTTTACATAGTTACAGGGCACTACTTGATATTTCCCTTTTTGGCTTTATAAGGCTAAAGGCACCATAGGTCAATCATAAAATGGCAGTTGCAATCTGCACTGCGGTAGCCACAGTTTAAATCACAACGTTGACATGTTCATTGCTAATCTTAAAGTATAAAACGCGGTTATCTAGCATTTCTCAGTACTTTTATAGACCCTTTATCTTGCATTCCACTTTGTTTTTTTGCTGATATATAATAGTAAAGGTGGACTCTCACTGCACTTGGGGCATCGGTGTGGCACTGCAGTGTTTTGTTATTTTCGCGAATTTTTATAATTTAGATACTGCATAATACGAACAACAAAATACCCATAATGGAAGAAAATTCGCTCTTCATCTCTGAAATTTAATGAGTCATCTACGAACCCGCAGTGCCGCATCGGTACCCAACTGCAGTGAGAGTCCACCTTGAGTTGTCATTAGATACAGCTTGATGTTTAACATTTGCACTTTTGTCACCGCTATTATTGACGTTCTTTCTAATACGTCTTCTTCAGACCCTGCTTCGATCATAAGCGTGTCAGAGTCTCTCTCAGTGGACGAATCAGAGCGCGCGACGCTGCAGTGTGTGGCGGACGGTAACCCGACACCAAACATCACGTGGACAAAAGAAGGCACGCGCCTGCGCACTGTGACGCAACCGCTATCGTCCGATGTTCTGGCTTGTTCGGTGGTGTTCCTCAGCGTTCAGGTCAACGACTCTGGAACGTACGAGTGCCTGGCAACCAATGGGGTTGGAGAGGCGGACAGGAGAATCGCAAAACTTACCGTAAGAGGTATGTCGAAAAATAAGAAGAAGAACATACTAAAAGAACTACATATTAAAGACATAGAGGATAGAGGAGAATTCTTGTACACAACCTGGTTAAACTTACTTGCTTACATTCAGTGTCTATCAAACACCTTCCTCTGAGCTTCTAACTAGAGTTCTGCTTCTCGCCGCTATATGTAGCTGATGTAGGGGGCGCTTTTGCGGCGAGAACACTATCCCAAACGTGGCCAAGTATGTATTCCCCCTCGTCCCGGTTCATCACTGGGGCTGATGAATTCTCGTATAATTCAAATATTTATGTTGGTCTACGAACAGCAGTGAAACAATTATTATACGCAACTTAGAAAGAGTTACGATTTCCACTTGAATGGTTCGGGAACATTGCGTACGTACCGCAAAAATGCGAAATAACCTCAAGTATTGATTATAAGTCTCTCTACGTCCGTTCCAATCGATTCTAACGTGTGGTGCAGGCATAATTCACCATTGTCGGTGACCGCTCCAGCAATATCTATGGTCTGACCATATATTTCATATCCCAGAGAAAACCTCTGGTCAACTCAACGTAAGTAGAGCATATAAAGAACCATCAATTCCCCTGACGGGTTGAACCAAGGGCTGTAGGGGTGGTTATATTATCGGTACATCGTTTTTCTTATTAGACCGGTCCAGAAAAAAACGGACCTGAAAAAATTCGGTGGACCGAATGTTGAACATATAAGAAAATAAACAGATTATATGATCAGGAATTCTCAAGTTTTGGGGCTTACCTGTCGACGAAAATAACAAGAGTGAAGCATAGTAGAGCTTATATTCATTTCTACAAATTTTACAGTCAATCGTACAGAGGCAGTTAGTCTTGCAGGATTTTAGAACGTCAATGGGACTCAAATAGTCCACAAAACATACTTCTTTGTACCAAAATGGACCATTGTTGCATGTTTTCTCATACTAAATCAGGTCCAAGACTATTGTAAAATTATTGTGATTTTCAGAAACTAATGTGGATGACCGTAACTACATCTGGGCGATCATGGTGGGCGCCATTGCTGGCGGACTGTGGATTCTGGTGTGCTCCGGTCTGACGCTTTACATCCTCAAACGGCGGCGAGACAGGCGCGAGAAGAAAAAGTACGCCTTCTACTACAACATGGGGAAACAGGAGGACGGCAAGGACACGCTCGGACCGCCGACTGTAGACCTACCAGGTGACTGACAGATTAAATGATCCTTAAATTAGCTAATTGAAGGCCCATTCGTGCTATCTACTCTGCAGCACATATTCCTAATTGTTTTGACAAACCGACTATTGAAAAACCCATGCAACCCTACATTTTCACCATTACCAAGAACGTAGAAATAGCCAATATTTTATGTTACACTAGATCTAGATTCTTTTACATATATGTTTTGCCTTTGTTCTGACCTCTACTTAGCTCGGTTGGGCAAAAATATACAATAAATGTCCTCATTCATTCATTGAACGAAGCATAGGGAAGGCGTAAGTCATCGTTTAGATGTTATTGAAAGATTTGGGAGTTGATTTGGGGGACATGGCATGGCATTCCAAAACCTTTGAAATTATTCAAATAGCTTTAGGATTTTTAACCATCACTAAAAGACATTGAGGAGATTTATCAAGATTGGACACTCCACCTTTATGAACAATGTCTCCTCTGGACATCCGTTAATTTCTTGATAAGATAACATGATTAAAGATCCAACTCTTGTTCCAACACAGAGTACCTGACGAAAACTGAAGAGACTGTCGAAAACCTGTATGGTGAGTTTTTGTCTTTGTGCTGGAACAAAAGTTCGCATTTTAATCATGATTATTCACGAAAATATCAGGAAAATAATAGTAGATAGCTCCCTCTCATACCGACCGTACACACTAGCGTCACATCTCCAGAAAAGGACGCTGTAGACGCATATATTTCACGTTTTATAGGACTTTGTTCAAGACCACAGTCAGTCTGGATTAACTTCGCCTTGTGTATGGCTTTCTCAATGCAATGGCTATGGCTCGAATGAGTACAATGTGTTCTAGATTTTATAGGCCATGTGCAAACTTCCCTATGTGGCTTGGCAACTCACATTAAAAACCCGGCAGGTAGTGCACACTGCTCTGCTTAGTTTTAGATGGACTCGACTTGTTCGTATTTTTATTCTTTATCATAATAGTAGTTTTTACCCAAAGGCCTCCTGATGTATCTATAGGACGAATGCACTATGATTGCTCTTCTTTTGATTGAAATATTACACTAAAAAGTATCCGACCATATCCTTTCATATCCTAACATACGGTGCCTAGACAGAGTTTCATGTCACGTTAGTAGAAACTATGTTTCGTAAATTGTCAAGTTGGCGTACATTACTGTTTCACTCAAGGATGAAGATAGAAAGTAATTGCATTTTCCATGGCCCATCCTCTTTTATTCATGGCTAAGTTATGAAGCTACCCAGTTGCGTAACAACATTTATTTGCTATTCTACTCATGCATTCCTCTTTATTTCACCTAAAAGCAAAGCCAATTAAGAGTAATTACTCTGGAATTGAGACCATGAGGAAGACTGCACATAAGAAGGGTAAGTAGTTGTCCACCCGCATCGATCTTGCGGCGTCTTGTCGTGTCTGGTTTAAGAAGTTTGCCCCGGCCACACCAGGTACATACTTGAGTACCAAGTTACGTGGCGACTGAAGCTGTGCTATTGAAGTTTATTTAGGGTAACAGTTTTGCTACTGCAGTATGGGGCATAGATGATTATACAGTTACACACGACCAAAAGTGAGAATCTTTCAAAAGGTGTCTGGCATTCTTTCAGCTCATTGCTCAGCTCGCTCCTCATCTAAACTACGTGTGCAAGGTCACATTGGACTCGTGGCACCTGCGGGCGGTGTAAATGGGGAGAGGGGGATTGGTCAGGGCAAAGCTGTGGCCTTAGCAAAATGTTGATGAATACGTCAAAACGCTGCATTGTCTTCATCGGCGAAATGAAATTATTCTGAACCCAGCATTCACGTAGTCAGTATCGTCTTGCGTCAGTCCACAAATTAATGCAAACCAGCGTAATAATATTATACGTATGCTGAACGTGCACAAGAGAGTGGCATCTGATCCGTTCTTACGGGCTTTAACGTATTGGAGGATTTAATGTATTTGATCTTGAATGTGATGGGAAGCTTTACAATTTGCTGATGGCACAGTCAGGCATTTCCCGTTACATCTCTAAATAGTGATTATTGTGCTGCCTGACTAATGAGTATTTCATTACAGTTAATGTCATCCTTGTTTTCGAAATATCAACACCGAATGATCTATCCTCATCGTTTTTTTCTTAAATTGATAGGTGCTGTAAAATAGCAAATAATGTACAGTAATCTTCTTATCTATCTAACTTAAACTTCTACCTAGCCTTAGAATAAAGCTGGCCGTCATGTTGAATCTATGCATTAAAAAGTCGCTGCTTCGTCTTTTCTTTTCCTTCAGGCAGGAGATTTGCAAAAGCTGTATACTCTTACAACGCCATGGAAGAGAACGAGCTGCATCTGGAGGTCGATGACGTCATCGAGGTGCTGGAGGGGGAAGATGGCGGCTGGTGCTTGGGTTACCTGCGTGGGAGAATAGGGCTGTTCCCGTCCAACTACGTCACCTTCCTGCCTGCCGGAGAGGGTAATCTCATCAAATGATAGCTATGCATTTATGACTAAGCAGATAGGGATGTTACCAGCCTGGAGGGCAGTGTGTTAGCCTTCAAATTTGACACATTGATCCTGGTTTGATCCTCGTTGTCGCTAGATTACAGGGTCGGGAGTTCCGATGACTGTTGACCGGGTGGAGCATCATGGCTCCTTTCGTGCTTACACCCCCTGGCACTGGACAATATTGGGATCATCTGTAAACGACCGTATAGCTAAGGGCGCAACCCGCCGTACGTGCAGATACGTGTCTACGTGCCAAAACGTGGGCAATCTTTTGGGATCCGTAAGTGGTACGTACCGCCTCCGTACGAACTCGTAGGGAATCCTATGGATATTGGAGAACGCAGACACACCGTAGAACTTTACGTGCAGGCAAAACTTTGTCATCGGGCTGCAGATTCGCCCCCGTACGTGCCAGTACGGGCGACGCGCCTGCCCTGTACAGCCTGAACGTTTTTGAGAAATACATGGCGGACGTGACCCCCCCCCCCCCAAAAAAAACACGTACGGACAAATTGAACATACGGCGGGTTGTGCCCTTAGCTTAAAGTTGCCGGAAGAGAATAACACATAAATGACAATATCACATTTCACATGTACACCCAATACAGAATAACATATCAATGGCAATATATATCATCACACATATACATCTAACATAGCCTTATCCTGCTGTACGGTGTGTGGACGTGTACAACTGCTGATGTAGAGTTAGGCAAGGATAGCATGGACATGGAAACTCAGTTCTACAAGTGTATGAGATAGTTCAATGAACAGAACGAGTACACTATATATCGCATGCATACCTGGTTCTCAATGGTTTGTCTTCTTTCGTTCTCCAGCTTCAAAAATGACGGAGGACCTGTACCCAAATTTGGACAGCGTGAGGAGTACTCCGTGCAGACAGTCCAGGCGGAAGGTAAGGGTGGGAGGGTAATGGATATTAATAGCCCTTCATATCCTTACGTATTGGGACCATCATATTAGTAGAAAGTCACCTACCTAAAGTTAAGTCCTAGCAACAAAACAACTGAAGGGACCATGTACAGTTATAACATTTCAGGAGATTCCATATACGGCAGTACATTCCGGTGAAAGCATCTAAACAAATATTGGCGACCTTTGACCCCCTAATGGTTTGACTGAAAACATCCAAACAGCCTTCTATGGTGTACAAGAACACCCCGAATATGTCTAAAAGTCTGTTTTTGCAACGTAATAAAGCGCCAACAATTCTTACCTGTAACATAAAGCACCGACATGCCAACATTTTTTTTCACTTTGATGTAAAAAAAGCTAGCTGATTAGACTCACAAAATCGCCCCCATCAATCTGCGTGGAATGGTGACCCTTGTCCATAACCGTTGTTAGCATGCGGTGTGCAGGTATAAAGGATGGCTTAAGTGGGTATATCACTGGACTGCGCCAAATCGTAGCCTGCAGAGCAGGTTCTCTGGGCCGTCGCTGATTACTAGCCCGGCAATCCAGCGACCCAGTACAAAAGGAAATGGCCAGCAAAAGTGTAATATGGGCCAAAAAAGGGCCCCAGACAGCCTGCTATGGAGGCTAGTTAAATCAATTTAAGTGGCGCAATGTATCGCATGAAAGTTAAAATTTTTAGAAAAAAAAAATCACAAATAGAGTCTCTATAGCTTACCTAATGTTGGGCCCGTCCGAGAGATAGTGGCATCGTTATCAATCTAAATACTTATTCTAAAATTACAAAAAAAAGTTTCTCACCGTTAATGTTGCCAGTTGTCTTGTCAGAAACGACTTGCACACAACAGTTACGTTTTAGATGAAAACGTGTTATCTTGCATCACGTTGGAATGTGATTTCATCAGAAAGACCTCGACATAAAGTGAGTTTACATATGCCTCATTTGTTACAGGCTACGACCCCAGAGAAGACTGGTGCCAGTAGAGAGATGGGTCAGCTGAAGAAGATCGACTGTGTGGAGATATAATAAGAGAGCCCTTTACCTGCTGTACATATACTGTATGGACGTTATGCGGCTCACGACAAGCTCATGGATGCACACCGTTTGCCTTGGTTTAAACAACAGGAACCACCTGGATCGTTCTCGAAACGTCATTGGGCAGTAAAGCTAAGGGCACAACCGGCCGTGCGTACAATTTGTCCTTACGTTTTATTTGGAGGCCACGTCCGCCATGTATTTCTGAAAACGTTCAGTCTGTACATGGCAGGTGCGTCAACCGTACTGGCACGTGCGGGGGGACGAATCCGCAGCCCGAAGGCACACAAAGTTTTGCCTCCAATTAAGTAAAGTTTGACGGCGTGTTTGCTTGCTCCAAAATCCGTCGAATTCTGTACGAGTTCGTACGATGGCGCTATATACCACTTACGGATCCCAGAAGATTGCACAAGTTTTGACACGTAGGCAGCACGTATTTGTACGTACGGCGGGTTGTGCCCTTAGCTTAAGTTGGTGATTAGATGCACAAAAGCGAAGGCCGTTTTGCAAGGCAACATCTGTTAACGAGACGGAAATTAACAGTGGCGGGCCTGGTATCAGTGGATCTTCTGAGCAGGGAATGAGGTCTGCCTTTGACATCATGAGCACACGTTCATAGGCACTTATAACGCGTTTGGTAAACAAGACAGCCTCCTCTTGGTATTACAATAACTTATCACAGACAGATGTGATGTGATGACGTGTTATTTGTATACTTGCGCAGTGGAAAGACCAGCTTTCGAGGGGAGGGCGTTTTTATGAGACACGTTCTACAATCGGAGGCTACCTAGTAGCAACTCAATACACTTGTCAGCAATAGCTAAGAGGTAAACGATTAAAACTAACAGTTGCGTATGGCGAACGAGCCAAGCATTGTAAACACTGCAACATGTGCCTGTTTGAAACACGTCATTATGTAAATATTTGCCTACTTCCTGTGAATAATACAAGACATCCTTACCCTGTGCAACAACGTTTGCTCAACGCTTGAAAGTGGTGACAACGAACGGGGTCCTCAATTAAAGGAATTATGTGACTAACTATACTTTCCTTGCTTTGGTGTATAACATCATTGATATGTACTTGCAATACAATCTTATTGGATACTACTGTCTCCGTGTCATTCGTTCCTTTGTAGCGCTAGTTCACCTTTATTCGTGGTGTAACCTACATCTTTCTTCTTTCTCAGACATGGTACAATTCGACGGATATTGGATTTGAAATTGAAATGTTTTGAATATAGTACTTGTATTCTTTTGAAACCACTGTCCGTCGACTCGACATCTTCCGAAAGCTTTTAAAAGCAACGGATATAGGTTACCCCGCGGGTAAGGGTGAAGTGGCGTTATATAAGCACTTGGATTTCTCGTGTGAGCCACGCTTTGAAGCAGGCTGACATTGTATCTAATACAGATTGGTTAGATCATTTAAATTTTGGCCTCTAGTTTGCAAGCTTTGATTCCACAATTAATCTTTAAAAATCATGTTGTTAATTCATTTCATCTTGAAAGAAATGGGTTGCCCCTACAACAGTGCATAGCTGATAGTTAAGACTCCATTTGACAAGGAAAACGTTTTTATTTTAGTTGGAAAATTGTATAGTGTTACCAGAACAATTTGACCAATCTGTCTTACTCATACACAGCCAAAATAATTTTTTTCTTATTTTGCTTACCCCATGTACAATTCTTATATGAAGAAAATTATTCTTACAGGAAGAAAATGTAGAATAAAATTCAAGCAAAACGAGAAACTACAAAAGTTTTCTAGAGATTTAAGCAAAATCTTCTTCTTTTTTTCTAGAAATTCTTGTTTTTTTCATAACCAGATTCAACTCTTAAGAAATGCAAGATTTTCTTCCTGGAAGATAAGTTTTTTGGGGAGGAAACAAGAAAAAGCATTTTTGGAAATACAAGAAAACAAATCTCAAAACGTCTCATAAACTTAACAAGCACAAATTTGCGTGCCGAATGGACAAGCACATTTTTTTCTAAGATTTCGTGGGGACGGAGTAATTTTCTTCCTGGAATATAAATTTTCTGTGAGGAAGCAAAACAAGATAAACAAAGAAAAAGTATATGCATTTTGGCAGTGTATCTCTATTGTCCATCCATTGACAAACATATTCTCCGTTGAATAAACACAAAGCATGATTTGGTGGTCTTCGTTCATGTTGTTGATATGCGCAAAAAACTTGTGACGATATTCTACGGATTGTTTTCCACAAAAATCGCATCACCATAAACTACTGTGAGAGTACAATAGTCTTACATAGAGTTTCATTATTCCATTTCCTATCCTCAACAGTTGTTTTTATACATAGGCTGCTATTAAGTCTTATTATTTACCTCCCAGTAAAGAATGTAAAATCATGCATATAGATAGCTGTATAGAATAGACACTTGTTACTTTTGACTGTCTGTACCCTTGCAATTAGCCTACGGGCATGGATTTGCAAATAAAAAAATATCATTATTATAAGATAGATTTATTGCAAGACCAAGCTTTTTTTGCAAAAAAAGTCAATTTTTACTAATACAACATAGCACATCATGTCGTATTGTGAATTTAAACTCAAGAAACATCAAGGACGTATATTTTTGTTCGAAACATACACCAGCCTTTGTTGACTGATTACCCTTGTAACCAAGATGATTACCGGTAATATCTGAGTAATTTGGTAGTGAGAGAATTCGATTTACACC
>NC_049992.1:6665316-6688929 GCF_000003815.2 Branchiostoma floridae | reverse complement strand
TCAAAAGGTGTTACTATATACAAAACAGATCTGACATTCCTTAAGGGTACCTCTAAAATGTCCCATTTATCTGAAACAGTCAGTATTGTGAAGTTCTGTGTCGTCTATCGCTGCCACTGATGACGCTGTCTTTTACACATCACCGTGTTTTTCAGCGCGATACGGAAGCTCCGACTAGCGAAACTGTATATAACTGGATTGAGGACGCTGTTGAGGAGATACAGTCTGTCCAGGACGAGAAAGATTGCCTGTGCAGCTTGGCTGATGAAGGGTGAGTTAGTTGCCGGGTCCGAGTACACGAAAGTCAGGATCCAGTGCGGTAACCAGGTGAGGATGAACACCAGCGTGGCCAGAGCCAGCATCTTGGCTGTCTGTACGTGCGGGGAGGACATCCGCGGGTTTTTGTACCGGCTCCTCGCGCGCGTGACCAGGCGGCGCCGGTACGAGCTTGCCGCCGAGGTGTAGCCACCGTCACTCCGCATGACAGGGCTGGACCGACATGACTTCGTCTCCTGACCGTCCGTCTCGTGTCCGGAGTCTTCGGATCTGTCCACAGGACTGACAGGCCTCGTCTTCTTAGCTCTTGTGGCTCTGAAAGTCCTCAGGCGTGATTTGGCAACTGCAAGGTTGGTTATGGCAGGATCACTAAGTGATCGCCGAGTCCGACACTTCTTTTGCTTCTCGAAGTCAACACTTGGTGTAGAATGGTCCGTGTTTGGCTCTACCTGAGAGGTGATTTCGTTTGGTCTCTCTCTCAGTTGCATCGAGTTGCTTTTCGGGATAGGGTTCGTCTCTCTACTTCCGGAGGCGTTTCTGAACAATGTTGGGTGAACTTTTTTGTGATGGTTCAACACCTTGCAAAAGACAAGCATGTACAAGACAACGATCGCGACCGAACAGACAACGAAGACGACAAAGTTTGCTGAGAGGAAAATTGACACGGCGACTTCGTTGGCGTATTGGTCCAAGACCTTACACGTGCCGAATTGATGTCCATTTTGGTCAGGTACGAACTTGTCTACTCCGTACACGAACAGGATGGGACAGTCGAGAACTAAGCCGAGAACCACGATGCCTAAGGCGGTGAGCTTCGCCCTCTTGACGGTCATAGTTTTCCTGAACGGCCGGCAGATCGCAAAGTACCTGTCCATGGCTACCGCAGCCAGAGTCAGAATGGAGCATACCAAACTCGTCTGGACGAAATACACGCTGAACTTACAGGACCAGTCACTTCCCTCCTTTGTCCACTGTAGGAAGTTGTTTAATTCTAGAGGAATGGCGATTAAACACATCGCTATATCCACCAAAGCTAAGGTCAGGATAAAGACATTGCTGCAGACACGCTTCTCTCTCTTATATACAACAAGAACAATTGTGTTTCCTGCAATCCCCAACACGCTAATCACGCCGAGGATGATGATGATTGGAAGAGCAATGGTGTAAGCCGCTTCCTTTAAGTGTTCCCTGACATTGTCAAGGCATTCTAGCGTATTAGTCACCTGGTTCAAAAGGTCCAATATGTCCGATATATCGCTAGTACCGTTCGTGGTGTTAACGTATGCGGTCTTTATCTCCCACAGTTGCTTAGAAAGTTCATAATGATTAGATAGATTGGACACAGTCGTAAAGTTTAGTAAGAGGGTAACGTTGAAGATTGTCGCACCGAATCCCGTCAAATTGGCCGATCCGAACGAAGTAAGGTTAAATGGACCCACTCCAAACGTGGGGAAAAGTGGCAGCGTGGTGCTACAGTTATCTGCCATATTGTCTTCCTCTATGGTTGATGTCAAATAGTCTCAACTTATCGGAATGGACTTGCGTTGGCAGTTTTGTTCTGTTCTTCGTTTGATCTGATTCAGCACTTGATCTCTTGAACGTCTGAACTTTTTTCTTATTGGCTCACCTTTTAGCAGTCCTTGATACTTGATCTTGAGTCTGGATCTTGAGTCTGGATCTTGAGTCCGGATCTTTTAGTCGTTTGAACAGGAATTCTCTTGGGGTTCTTCAGTCGTACGTCGGTTGTCGTAGCGCGGTCGTACGAGGCTTCTACTGGTCGTCCTCTGAGCACGGCCGTTTTTGTACCGTTTTACATTAGCAGACCACCTGAGGATGTTTACACTACCATCAGCAGCGTCTGATTGCCACTTCCTCCGTGCCAGCAGGAGTTGACGCCACGCGGATGTTCTCCAATATTTGCCATGACTTACTCAACACGAGTTCCCTTCCAGAAAACAAAGCACTCAACCATATCCAGGAAACACCCCACGAGTCGGAGGCTTTTACGTGTAAGTGGTCACGACAGCTTCCATTGATTGCTGCGTAAACGGACGCCGTTTTTATGGGGGCGTTTGTAGCGTCACTTATTCGTCTTCTTGCATCCCTACAACATCCCCTGTTGGGGTTTTACTTTGGCGGGGGGGGGGGGGTAAACTGTAGTAATAAGGGTATCTCTTCCTACTGTCAGAAAGCGGAGGGGGTATTGAAGGCGTTTTAACATCTTCTTCCATGCCTCGTTTGGCGACTTTTCTCCCCTTTCCCGGCTCCCCTTGGATACTGTATTCTTGTCTATTGTAAACAGAAATTTACTCCTCAAGATACTCTTAGAAACAAGCTGCTAGGAGACCAAACATACACACAATCAATCATGCTTTGCCAAGTCTAATCTTCTATACCAAAATAGCTAATGTGACGTGGATTTTAAGACTTCACCAAAGAAATAATACAGTACGTCACACTTCGACGAAACGTACCATATGCTACCCTGGTATGCCGCTACAATACGGTTTTTGAACATTATGCAAAAGTCGATAGCAAATTCCTCAACCAGGGGTGCTTTACCCCGCACTCATGATTTCACAGAACATAAAAAGACTTAATAAGTTACACGTAGCAACATTACAGTAATCCATTTCGAAATCGAGACATAACATATTACCACAAATGGATTTGCTCTTTGTTCTGTCCACAGTGTACTTAATTGGTACAAGCAGTAATTGGAAATGAACTTAATGCGGTATTCAATGGCTACAGAAAAAGCTATCGGTCTTCGTCATTTGAATGATGTTTGGCATTAATATAATGCAGGAAATATGATAACATTAACATTACACAAATGTTCTATATTTAACAACAATTCGCAGCCCTGAAAAAACAGTAGCAGGACTTCAGGACCTCATACCTCAAATGAATATTACAAACCCTTGTAATTTAAACGTTTCATCTTGTCTCTATATATGATTATGCATGTAAGACTGTGATATATTCAATGTATGATGGTATCTGTTAATAAAGTTCCATCTGCCATAAATCACATACGTTATACGTGTAGTTTCTGTTTCAGAAAACTCTAGAATTACAAAGTTCCCTTATCAATCATGCAACTTAAGTTCTATATTCTACATACTAGTAGTTGGTATCCCATTGTTTGCTTTTTCATCTAGGCTACCTGTATCATGGGAATTTGTCGCTCTTCTCTTCAGTTATACTCCTTAGAATGTTTCAACGCCTCTACAGTTCCAGAGCAAGCTAATAGGTGGCCAAAACCTAGAATTACATTTGGGCCCAAACCTACACACCATTGTTTTCTTATGGAAAAAGCTATTTGTCACCACAAAATCAAGACCATAGTATGTACAGCTTAAAGATTAAAAAAAACGAAACTTCTGCTGCAGTAGCAATGTCACACGCTAGGGGTCCAATATCGACATAAGCCTTATATGGTTCGGTCTTCTAAGTATGCCGAAACACATCATCATCATCATCATCATCGGTCGGCTGCGACGCAGGCGACTGTAAGTTTCTTCCAAGACCTTCTGTCGGCAGCTAGATGACTGATTTGCTTCGCGGAGATCTGGTCATTGTAATCTCCTAGGAGCTGTTGAATGTACTTTAAATAGGAGGTAGCTTGGCGTCCTCGTCTGCGTTTCCCATGCGTTGGTACATACAGTGCATAGATATTGGCAGGTTCGTCCTCGGGCATGCGCAGGATATGACCAAGAAAGTTCAACTGCCTCGAGCGTACATGTTCAATCAACGGCTTTGTTTGGGTTAGTTCATAAATCCTGGAGTTTGGTACCCGGTCGAGCCTTTTGATGTTCAGCATGATGCGAAAGCAAGAAGTAGCAAAGGAGTTGATTCTTTTCTCCATATTTTGTGTTAAGACCCAAGACTCGCACCCGTAAACAAGCACTGTGACACAGGAAGCCATGAACAGTTTCACTTTCGTAGCGATCGGGACAAGGTCGCTCCTCCAGAGAGGTTCAAGTTTCCAAAACACGGCCCAGGCGAGTGCTCTGCGCCTCTTAAGGTCAGAACTACTTGAGGCCATGCTGGAACCAAGATATCTAAAGTCTTGCACCTCCTTGATCTCTTCTCCATAGACCTGGAGTGGCTGACCCGGGTCTGCATTGTAGCACATGTATTCGGTTTTAGGGACGCTTACAATTAGACCAAGCTCTGTAGCAGCTGTAGCGGTTTTTATCAGTTGCTCTTGTGCCCTTGCTCTTGCGGACTCCAGCAGAGCAATATCATCCGCGAAGTCTAAGTCGTTGATCAGTTTTGCTGGATAACGACTGGAAGCCCTAGGATGTGTCACAATCCCCGAGTCACTGTCTGCTGTAGCCCTCCTCAGGAGGTAGTCAATGAGGATAATGAATAAGAAAGGTGCCAGCACATCGCCCTGCAGGACTCCAGTGGTCACATGAAAGCTCTGAGACATATGACCGTCAACCATGACAACACTTTTAGAGTTCTTGTATAAAACACTTATGGTGTTGACCACTTCTTCGGGGATGCCGTAGTGACGTAACACAGCAAACATCATTTTCCTGTCTATAGAATCAAAGGCAAATCACACACACACAGAGCCAAACACACAGACAAGCCACAAAGAATACCACTATTTCTTTGGAGGCAACAAATACGACGAAAGATTAAATAAAGAGAATGGGGTCTTTTAAATAAAATTGCATAGGGTGCAACATTGCCTGCTAAGAATTCCTGGGAACTTTAGTCAGCATCTCTAAGTACAATGCAATCATCAAATGATTAATGCAATACTAAAGTTATGTTGGGTAGATTCTTTCAAATAATGGCCAAAGTCTTTGAAACTCCCAACTCCGTAGAATATCTATAAATGTGTTTCTAAAGCTGGAGCTATGAAGTGTAATGTAAACAATGACTATAAAGGACCGCCATTAAGTCCGGAATCACGTGAAGAACACGCATTGATCATGATTGATTCACGTGCCACTCCGAATGCGCAAGTGTTCTCTAATTGCACAGGGTGAATAATTGTTCTCATTTAAGGCCCCGTGCTTGCGTCAAACGTCCATGTTGCTATGATTGTACACACACAACCGTAAGGGTCCTCAGAATGGTACCAGACACTACAGAGTATGTTGTGGCCGCCTGGCTAGTACTGTAAATGCAGACAATTTCGCGGTGGTTTAATGTTCGCGGTTTTTGCAGTGGCCGCTTCACCGCGAACATTTTTCCATGGCAGTAAGAGACTGAAGTACATGGTGCTACCGCGAAATTAGAATTACCGCGAAAAGTCCTTTATCTTGCTACCGCGAAATTAAATCTCCGCGAACTTAGATACATTTACAGTAACTTCCTGTACTGCAATTGGTCAGCCTCCTGACCTATTTAATTTCGGGAGCAGTGGTCAACTGTTCATCACACATGCTACCTCTTCATATAGGATTCTTTTATTGTTGAGTCTGTTTTTTGCTCTTGTGCTCGTAACATTTCAGTGTATACATTTACATAGAGGGTTTATAGAGAAAAAATATCA
This sequence comes from Branchiostoma floridae, assembly GCF_000003815.2. Classification (NCBI taxonomy): domain Eukaryota; kingdom Metazoa; phylum Chordata; class Leptocardii; order Amphioxiformes; family Branchiostomatidae; genus Branchiostoma; species Branchiostoma floridae. The sequence goes on along the minus strand of NC_049992.1, from coordinate 6,683,132 downwards.
CTTCAATTTTTTTTCCATCTGGCATTATGGGGAATGTCACAAACAAGCACACTTCGCCTATTTCTATCGTATCAAGTGTTGAGCTTCAAAATTTTCTGGCATTTTTGAAGGCTTGGACGGTACGTAGATTCTCAAAATGTTTTACATTGATGCACATGTTGGCAACAACGCCCTCTTTTGACATCTCTTAGATGCACAATGGCCCAGCAAATCCGACACCCAAGAATTGAAGGAATCTAAGAATTACGCCAAAAAACACTTACGCTGTGGACTCTTTCAAAGATCCGTTAGAAATTAGAGATTCGATTTCTCCAAATTGTGATGACGTGTTTTATCTGCATAACTTGACCGTTACAGAAGCAGTGTATTTCTCTTCCCTTAAGCTTAAGGCACACCCCGCCGTACGTGCTGTCTACGTACCAAACCGTGGGCAAATTTTTTGGATCCGTAAGTGGTAAGTACCGCCTCCGTACGAACTCGATCCGACGGAGTTTTGGAGCACATCGTAGAACTTTACGTGCAGGCAAAACGTTGTGTGCCGTGCGTTGACGTACTCCCTTTCTGACCTTTCCAGTCGTTCCCCACGTTTTAAAAAGCGGTTCAACTTTTATTCAGAACTTCGTGGTTTGTCCTACTGTCAGAAGAATGCATATCTAAGAAGAGTGTCTGTAGAAGTCAAGATTACAAATTGATATGACTGCCACGTCTTTGTAAAGCTTTTTAATGAAGGTGCTTTGCTGCAGGAGTAAATATTGAAATTGCAAATTCAAACTCTATTTTTCCAGTGATGTAGGAGGGACTATTATACAGCACTCAATGTGGTGTGCTGTTGAAATGGCTGTTATTGGTCGATTAATATCTGATATTTATGAGTCAAAATCAGTATACGAAATGACCAATTTACGGTGGACCCTTAACATTTCATAAGGATATATACGGTCTGGTGAAAAACACAGTAACGCAGTGCGGACAAAGTGCAGTGGACAGCGAACGTGCTTCGCATGCGAATAGTTAAGCTAACCTCGATGACACCACATTGCGCAATGGAAGGTAAACATTTCACCGTGTCTTCTGTGTTTAGGAGAAACATGGAGATACATAACTGACAATGTACATAGGGCATTTAGGGAAATCTTTCCTGAAATGTTAAAGGAAACGCATCTTTCCTGAAATGTTGAAGGAAACGCATCTCTTCTGAAATGTTGAAGGAAACGCATCTTTCCTGCAATGTTTAAGGAAACAGAATGATACTATCTTGTGCTGTGGACCTTGAACTTCGTGTCCACCTTGTTAGGGGAAATGAGAAGAGAAAACGATGACTCGACTAAAATCGTATTTCAGAAAACTTCTACAAACTTCGTGGCCTTCCATCAAAACTCACACTATTGTGATCTGTATCTGTATCTATATAGCCGGTATAACCGCCCTTCGGCGTAACACACCAGCTTCACAGGCACGCGGCGCGGTAGCAGCTGGTTATATTACACCGAAGGACCCGTCACACCTAACTTTTGCACATCTATCTGCAAGCGTTCTTTAAAACTATCCAGAGATGATGCCCCTACTGTGCTTGGTGATAACAAGTTCCACTCTACGATAGTTCTGGGAAAATACGAATTTTTGAACACATCAGTTGGTAACTCTTGTACTTGAACTCATGGCTGTTTCTTGTTCTTTTTTGAGCTGGTATTAGATACTTATCAGTCGGTGCTTCCACCAGTTTATCCACACAGATCATTTTCTGATATGATGATGACGACGATGAGGAATGATTACGAAGATAAAAATGATGATCTGATGATTGTGGTGTTCCGTCGTAATCATGAGGATAGGAACGAGTAGTTTAGAAAGTGTATGGGGAGTATGTTTGCTTGCTTGTTTGTGTCTGTGCGTCTGTGTGGGCATGTCTGGATCTGTGTGCGTCTGTGTGTGAGTGTGTGTTTGTGTATGTGTATGTGTACGTTGTGTGTGTACGTGCGAGCCCGCGCGCGCGTGTTTGTGTGTGCGTTTAAGGTGGGGTCACACATACGTATATATTCAAGTCCGTTTGAGGTGCGTATGAAGCTCTTAGTCTCTACCAGGCTCCACTAGTCGCGGGGAAATTAATGCAAATTGGACAGACATAGATACATAACATGCCAGATGAGTTAGCTGACCGAGAAGTATGGTTAGCGACCCAGCTAACTCGTCTAACATGTTACCTGTTTACGTTTGTCCAATTTCTATTATTTTTCCAACGACCTGTGGGGCCTGGTGGAGGTAAATACTCCCATACGCGCCTCATACGGACTTAAATATATACGCACGTGTGACCCCACCTTAAGTGCGCGTGTGCATGTGTTCGTGTGTGTGCGTGTGTGTGCGTGTGTGTGCATGAATGTGTGTGGTGAGTGAGTGTGTGTGTGTGTGTGTGTGTGTGTGTGTGTGTGGGTGTGTGTGTGTGTGTGTGTGTGGAAGTTGCGGTGTTGGTGGTGTTATTACAAAAGTTGCAAAAAAAGGCTCAGAATACTTGGTACTCCTGGTCCTTGTCTTTTTTTTACTGGAGAAGCAAAAATAGAAGCACGCTTTTAAATGCTGAGGGGGTGAAGGTCCTAAACAATCACTGGCAAAGTCAACAAGTATTTGACAACAACAAGGAAGTGCTTTTACACAACCACTCGCAAAGTTAACAAGTATTTGACAAGGAAATGTTTTTTTTTCTTAAATCCGAACAAACACATTCCCAACTGCTGTTTCCGTGTGAGTCATTGCTTTAGCTTGTCACACGGAAATGGTCAGTACATGTGTCGTCATGGAGTATGTATGCAGTAATGTAATATGTTCCTGGTGTAGATAATGACTTTGTTTACGTCTCTGCCTTTGTATATTGCCAACTTAGTGTGCACCTGTGTGATTTACAGTCAGTTTCACCTGCGTAAGGTATTGTTTTCACCCGCATACTTTAAGCACGACGCGTAAAAGACTGAGGGTATAAAAAGGGCACAAATGCAAGAATAGACACAGACTGCGGGGATGCGTCCAACCCGGCAAGAATCACTGCTCATATCGGCCAAACGCAGTAAGTACATTCTTCCCTCTTTCTGAAAATATATTGCGGCCAAATGTTTTCCAACTCTATTTATTACTCTTAAGTAATTTGTTTTCTGGGCTTTCACGTTGTCTCTCTTAAGCGCCCTCTATATCATCTACTATTAGGTTTGTCAATTATTTTTTCAAGTTTTCAAAAAATTCCCCTATATATCGTGTCAATTAATCACTTGTTCTACCATTATTTTCAACGTTTCTTTATTGTAGTCCGTTGAGTTTCCGGAGAGTTTCAGTCTAGTCTTAAGGGAAGCATGTTGTTATCGTCTAGTTTAGAACTTGTCGTCAATCTTAAACTTGTGGCCTGCGGGTTTTTTTTTGCGGCTTTGGAGCTCGCTCGATTTGCAAGTTATGAGCTCGCTCCTAAAGCGGGCGATGGCTGTCCAGCCTAGTCTGAATTAGTTGTAGTCGATGTCATTACAGCTTTACCGCAGCTTCCTCCCAACCACACACAATTGGTTCATGTATACCGCTAAACACTAAGATTTTCCGGCAATTAACATGCACCTGTTTTTGCCAGTGAGGCAAGGGGACGGGACCCATGCGTTGCGGTTGTCCCCGCCGATATCTACCGCCTAAGGCGCCCAAACGGCGGCATCAGCCAATCCCTGCACCACAATGACTAGAGTCATATCTTCTGTTTACTGGCACGTTCCATGCATGATGTACTGACTTTGCCGGACGCTAATTAATAAGGAACATCTTGGTTATGTACTTATATTAAAAAGTTTTTCAACTTTTTATTTGATTCTTTAGTAATTTGTTCTACTTGCGTTTTCTGTGCTTTCACCGATCACCCTGTTTCTCATTGAGCCCACTCCATATTTTCTAGGTTCGTCCACTTTTTTCAAGTTTTCCCCCACCTTCCCTTGGGTCACTTGTTCTACCATTTTCAACGTTTCTTCTACTGTAGCCGTTGAGTTTCCGGTCCGTTTAGTCTAGTCTCAAGGAAAGCATGTTTCTATCGTCTATTTTAGAACTTGTCGTCAATCTTAAACTTGTGGCCTGCGGGGGTTTGCGGCTTTTGCTCCATTTACCAGTTTTGCGCTCGCTCCCACGGCGCGCGATGCCTGACTAGCCAAGTCTGAATAAGCTGTTGTGGACATTGTTATTGCAGTTTTACCACAACTTTCTCATAAAGACACACAACCGGCTCATGTAGACCGCTTAACACTAACATTTTCCGTCAATGTCCATGCACCTGTTTTCGCCTCTGAGGGACGAGCACGGGCCCTGACCCCATGCGTTGCGATTGTCCCCGCCGACACCTACCGCTTGAGGCGCCCAAACAACGGCATCAGCCAATCCCTGCGAATCATGGCTCTGGTTTAGGGCGCGGTCACATGGGTCGTGCGATCGTCGTACGATCGCTAATTTTGTGTATGTCTTTTGCAAAATTCAACTATGTTGCTGCACAAAGTGTTGTTTTGGATCCATGCCGGTGGTTATTTCTGTCACGGCCTGCTTGAAAACAGCGGCATCAGCCAATCCCTACGACACCATACCAAGAGTCATGGCTTCTGTTTACCGTCACGTTCCATGCATAATGTCCTGACTTGGCCGGAAGCTAATGGACAACAATGTTATGTTTATACTCGTATTGACAATTTTATGTCCCTTGCCAGGATTTTACTATTCGGAGACACAACAGTTTTTCCTATGTAATACTTGGTAAAGCTTATTCCGTTTCGCCTAGGCGAAATACTCCCGTCACATGAGGCGAAAATCGATCGGAAGACTAGACTACGAGCTCTAAACGATATTTTCGTGAGTAAGACGTCCGTTTTTCTCACGATCATCTTGCGAATTTAAGGGATCGCTGGCGATTTCAAGGGGTCGTACGATGGTCGCGGTGCAGCGAGGCATGTTCTTAACATAAGCGACAAGTCGCCGGAGATCTCTGAGTTCGGAGAGCTCGTTATCGAGTCGCCTGCAGATCCTACGTACCTCGCCTGGGTATCGGTCGACATTCGATTGATAGTCGGACGTCAATCCAACGAGGCCACACAGGCCCCACAGGAGTATCATGCAGAACTCTGGCGACTTTCTTCCACGTCTCGCTCGACTTGTGCAAAGTCAGTGAAGTCGGGCGTGTTTCCTACGAGCATCCTGCCTGTGTTGGGGGAATGTCCTACGATCTTTAGTCGAGTTCCTGTCAATTAGTTCTGTCATTAAGTTTACAATTGCACCTGACTGAAATATAACCCATGGTTTCTGAATTTGTCTCCGGAGCCTCCTGGCCTTGGTAACTTTTTTGCCCTTCTTCCCCGGCGTCACCTTTCACTCCATACACACATTAACAGGGGCTTCAAGGGTGTGGTATTCAAGACATCTGTCTAAGTGCATCTATGCTCTATCATTGTCCACGTGATAAGCGAGCACAAACCTACTTATTGATCATCGACCGCGAATAGGATGGCGAACGCCCGTCAGTCGGGAGACGTTCGCCCGACTTCCGTTTGTCTGCAATTATTGACTTTCCAGAAAGTTGAGGATTATTCTGACATTCTTGTGCCTGTGGTATTAAGTAGGCTGGCTTTGTGAGCTGTTTCTTTTATTATTTCTATCACGGCCACGTATTCCATTAATTGTTTAAGAAGATTCCGATAGGAAAGAAAATCAGCATTTACTGATCTCTTGCCTTTTTGTGAGGAACGTTTTGTGTTACCTTGTCCGCGTGCAAGAGGTCATGGGAGGTTCATTAGCATGCTATATGTATATTAGATTTATTCACAGGAATCGCACGAGCCACACTTATTATATGTGACAGAGACACTTTTGGGGCAAAAAATACGCACGACCATCCAAAGATCTTAAAATCTGCCGACCTTCCAGCGATCGCGAAGTACGTCCGAGGATTTTACAACATGTGGCAGGGGTAATAGGGCGCGGCCACATAGGTCGTGCGAACGTAAAACAATTCTGATGTAATAGCATTTCAAGCAGGCCGTGAAAGAACTAACCACCGACATGGATCCAAATCAACATTTTGTGTGCCAAGACAGTTAAAATTTGCAGATGACTTTCATTTTTGTCCTCCAAAATACCCGAAGTTAACGATCGTACGACGATCACACGACCTATGCGACTACGCCCTAACCCACTACAGCTAAGAATGTGTATAAGCTACAGTATGTTTGGTTTCTCTTCACAGTACTTATAGGCACTTGCTCGGCCGTATGTTTTTACTTCCATCCCCGCAGAAGATTGCAAGCCTATGCCAGTGAGGATTTTTGTATATGAGGACGTTATGCTGTGAGTGCTTTGGATAAAATCTATGGCATAATTGTATATACAATTTCCGTCTGCACGCAAACATCACAATCAACTGATATCTGTAAATCTGTTAGTCCCTAGGAATTTTAGTGGCAGGAATTTGGGTCATGCAATCTCCAGCCCCCCTCCACCATCACTCAAGAGCTACTTTTAGTCCAGACTAGTGAAGGTTTGTAAATTGTAACCAAAAAAGATTGCTATCTCTGTGGTTACAATCCTCAGAGAATTCCTTATGTGTACCTGTTTTCTAAAACAGTGCGTGGCTGTTACAATATTTTTAGATGCTGTTCTGTCACAAGTCCTTATTTGTAGGAAGGGGTCATGACTACATCAAGTTTGTAGTTGTATATAGACTGCTCTATACCCTTCATAACCCTCTCCAATTACGAAGACAAGCTAGATGTTGTCTCAGAACCCGCAGGAAAGATATCTTCATGACAGGAATATCCCGTTGACAATGAAAAAAAAAAGAATTTCATTATCAGGAACATTCAGTCAATTATTTTTCAGGTTTCGTTTGTCTTATGTTCACCTGTAATTCGCTTGTCCTTAACCACTGCCTTCGGGCAATTTTTCAAACTTCAGAAGTCTGATATATTACATAATCGCAAGAAAGTGGAAAATAACATTCGCGCGAGAAATGGCCGAACTATAAAAGTCGTGCAGCAGTCGAGTGGGTATTTACCGTAATGCTCGTTTTGATTTCGTAGCCTCGTCTAGTGAGTTACCTGCTTAATGTGCTGCAGCTGCAATACCACGATACCTGCCTTGTCTGCTTAAATACATGCTAATGCAGTGTTGTCGTGTGGCGTGACTGTAGGGTATCTAGCTAGCTCAGAACCCAACGGTGGTGGGTTCTAATCCTGCCATGCTACCATCTTGTACGCACCCGAATCAGGCCGAATGTCACTTAACATATTTTCCCCACTTCACCCGGGTGTAAAAAATGGACACCTGACTTTGTTTACGTTTAATGAGAAGTAGAAGGAGTGCGTTGGGCTACGCCTTCGAATTCCCCAGATACAGTGGGTAACAACCCACTTCCCTTACGACCCTGAAACCTGCTATAGGACTACATTTTAGCTCAATTTCACCGCATCTCATTCCTCTCATCCTTCTGCCAAACTCTCCGCTTGGGGCATCCTCTTATTCCACTTTAAGAATGATTGGTCCCCTACCTGCTGACCCGTCCAGCCACACTCCGTGTGTGGGCCTGTCACTGGCACATGCCTACCCGTCCGTTTGTATTGAATCACCGCCTGTGTCAGGCAGATTTACGGTAGAAAATTCTAACAGTCATTGCCCATTCGATGCACAGCTCTTCTTAATAACTTTACGTCCATCCCTAATTTTGGACGACTTCTGACATGTCCAATGTCCTAATCCAATCTTTACCAGTCGCTATTTCGACGTTGCAGCTGAATGGTGGCGGTTAGGTGTGACGTCAGTTTGACTCGGGATACAGCTACAGGACGGGTTGTAGAAGATAACGTTAACCTAGTAATAAGTATAACCACATTAAAATTTTTATTACTTTATTTCGTTTTATGGATTGAAAGCAAATGCGCCATAAAGCCTCAATTTGTAATCTAAAACACAAGTGGTAGGCGACCAAGGTCACTTGTAAACACGCTGTTGGTTTGCACACATGAACTTTGCACTCTGTCAACCGAATCAGGATTTTCAAGAATCTTACACTAAACACACTAAACTGACCGCTGAAGGATTGTGAAGAATCATGTGCTTCGTTCTCTGAAACAGGCACCGAATAATGATAAAAATGGGGATCAGCTAACTCTGTTCCAGAATTTCATACGGACCTCATACACACTTGAAAATATACGCAGGTATGAACCCACCTTTAGAGTGCAATTTTGAGTCCGTGTGTCCGTATAAGATCCTTATTGATAATAACTTAAGGTCAGATAAACTTTGAGGCCGACGAAGTAATATTTTCGGTTACACAGACTGCATAACGGTTGGTTAAAGTTACTCTCCAAGCAGAGGTTGGTGGGGAAAAGTTTTCGACCAAAGGCCTACTATCAAACCTCTGCCTGGAAAGTAGTTCGAAGTAAAGATAACTTCTTTCCGCAAACTTTACTCAAGCCATACATATGCCAAAATGACAATGCGCAACTCACGCGGACTTGTAAATAGGCACTCGCGTGACTGCTCACGCGTGGCTGAGTGTGTTTGGTGTTTTCAGCTCATTTTGAACATGCCAAGGCAGGTCTCCCACAGCTAAGCCTTATTGTGCAAATGCAAGGTGCATGGACTTGTTTTTAACCGGCTGGACGAAAATATTCAGGAAGAGGGAACACTGCAACCAAAACAAATAAACAGTCTACAGCAACTTTGACTTCTTGAGTCATTTGTCATCAACTCATCAAAGTTCCCATGATGTAGCCTAACTTGAAAGGCTATGCTATAGGTGATGCAGAAAAACGGGTTTGAACTAAACACTCTCCGGAGACTCAAGTTACCTGAAATCAGAGTTGGTACTAAAAAAACTCTGAAACCTGTGACGGTGCTTGGCAACCCTTTCTAGCATCATATGAAGTGACTGACACCTGTCAATTTGGAGCTTCATATCCCTTTAAAACTCTGCAAGTGCACAGCCCACAAATGCAGGCTCCTATTCATAAATGTAGAAAACTTGTAAGAAAAGGCTACCTGGGATTTACCCATAAAAAACTTAAACTGGCAGCGTGTTTGACTTCTAATGAGTTGAACACATTTTTAACGGTAGAAAGTGTCCGTAAAAAGTTTATATATTGCAATATAAAGCAATATTGTATACTATAAGAAAAGCACAAGAATCTCTTTATATATATATATATATATATATATATATATATAAATATATATATATATATATATATATATATATACCACTAACTGATGGCTACAAATTAACACGTGCAAAATGTAGACTGTGCGCGTCACTCCAAACATGGCTAAAAACCTTGTTGTACTTCTCTAATTCAATAAAATAGCCAAAATCCTTACCTGTAATTTTTCGGCCCCAAAGTGCCAACATTTCCCAAGATCTTCATGTCTTAGCTCAGTATATTTATCACATTATTTTACTTCAAAAAAGGGTTTCTGTCGAAAACGTGTTAACTACATTCACATGAGATAATGATTGGCACAATTATATCACATTATTTAACCAGTATATACAATTTGATCTCTTACCATTCTTACTAGTAAAATAATGTGATAGTGGAGTGCTATCACATCATTTCACTAATAGACACCAACTACTCTGCGTAACTAAGGTGGTCCAGGCCATGTTACAGCTATCACTTGGGGTCGGAGTGAAAATGGGTATAAGTCAGCCATACGCATTTCAAATTGACTCAAATTTGCAGGAGGGTTAGATTGGATGTGTATCGTTGCGTCTAAGTAATTGATATATTGTATTAATTTGTTTGTTTTAATAAATTAATAAAGTCATTTTTGGGGGTAGAAAATGTAGTTTAAAGAACCATTCCTAAAGTTCAATACTTGTGTTGTTTTTTTGTATAGCTGCTAATACTTACCTTTGAACAGAAACTGGGTGATTATAATGATACTATATTTCCTTCTCCTGAAAAATCATTATTTGTCTATGTTATTGATGGATATTTTAGGGTAGTTCTTTTCCTTCTGGCTTATATAAAATCTACGGAATCATTTTCCTAGTTTTTTGGCTGTTTTTAGAGTAGACAAGGACATGGTCGATCATCAAACGTTATTTTGGTCTTTCCTGAAAGGTTACTATAGTCCTTTAAAATGGTTTAAAGTTTGTACTATAAATTTTACCTACAGAGGCATGTTCTCCAACCAATCAATCTGACAGCCTAATTACTTAGTTTATTTAGCACCTCCTTGAGAAGCAATTATAAGTAATTGACACTTGCATCGGGGCTCAGCTGGTGCTATTGTTATGCGTAGTGTGGTCTGTCAGGTTTGTCTTGCGCTTTTCACCTTACCATACTCCAATGCCCATCCAAAAGTTTTTTTAAACACAAAATAATGACATGAAAAGACAACTGTAAAACTTACAAAAGTTACATTTCGATTAATGAAGGCCCAGGAATTCCTTTTGTTTCCTTTAGCAGTCGAAGTACTGTTCATATAGCTGCGCACATAACTAATGATCGAAGGTGAACTGAATGATTGAATTCTATGTACATGTAGTTAATATTGGTGATAAAATGAAGACCTAAAATATCAACATATGTGTGGCTTCTTCACCGATATTTTGCTTCATTCAGTGTCCCGGGGCTGTAGTGAGACCCCAGGAATAGACAGTTGAAGATCGGCAGCGCATAGTGTGAAAAAGACTTTACATAGAATGTAGTACATGTATTAGGAAAATTTTGAATATGAGTCAATCGGCAATACACATTGTAACTACAGAGTAGACATTATTACTAGTAATCAGTTTGAGTTGGTCATGTCCATTGTATGATGCAATACAGATAATTTCTGCAACAATTTGAACTGATAAAGGTGATATAGAGTTTGAAAAAAAGGTACCTTCAATTTGGTTTTGAAAAAGCTACATTTTTTGCGATTGTAGAGCATCTGCTAAAAGACTCTTCTGAAAAGAATACACATAAAATATTTCGATTTTGTTATAACTTTATGTGAGCACTATTCATTCATATATTTGTCATTATACACGCGTACGGCACCGCACATGTCTATCTCGCTATTAAAGACTGATCGACACCATAGCCGAACGTTTTATAACATTTTGGAGGGCTGATAAGAAGGAATACCATCTAAACCAACGTTTGAATTACAAATGTGCAACAATATATTGTGATAAATACTAGTAGTGAAAAAAGGAAATAGAAAATTACACCAACTCGGTTTCGAACCCAGGTCAAAACAAAGTTCACATGTAGTATCAAACCCTTACCAACTAAGCCACAAAGACTTGTGCTGGAAGCGGGGTAATTCCGATGTACATGTACAAAGTCTGTTGTTTTAGTATTGTTTGTGCTTGATTGGAGAACAAAAGATCATTGTCCTCCTCTGGCTGGGAAAGTTGTTTTTACCAAAGGAATTAGACAATAATCGGAGCCGATTCGCAGCTGCCTGTCTGGGAATTTTGTCTTAGAGAAAGAGTTACGTGTAGCTATTTTGTGCGGTTTCAACCAGGTGAAATTAATAAAAGCATCCTTGAAGCATCCACGACAAATTTTTCGCCATCGGTGCAAAAGTTCTTCTCTGACTTGAGACAACAACGTTAACTGTCTAGACAATATGTTCACAAAAGCAACAACTGAAATATTGAGGTTAAAACCCTAACCCTTATTTAACCTCCTTGGAAATATTGTGTATTGGATAAGATCACGCAAAAATATCTTTAATACTCGTGTAGGATGATATGCCCAATTGAAACTTTTTGAGACATTTTTTGGAAGTCTTAGTTTTCACGTACACAGTCAAGGTTATTTTTGATTTATAGACAAATAGTATGAACTACACAATAACCGCAGGTCTGTACATAAGATAAAATATTACATGCTTTATTTCTAGTCACAAAACGAACAAGTACACATTAGCACATACAGCCCTGTCTTGTCCTTTGCTTTGTATTTGCTGGGCCATCTTGGAAATGGAGTCCGGGGGTAAAGCAATTAACTCACCAGGGGAAATTAGCACGTGATTGGGATGCAAAACAGCAGGCGGGACACTGGGAGGGGAACTACTGCATATTTACAAGCACCTAACTCGCACTTGATTCATTACAATATTCAAGTACCTAATCATCATATTTAAATGAGGCATTTGGCAAGACAGGCCTGGGCCACCTTAGTCGCGCAGAGTATATTCATACGCTGATGATGTGCTGGTATGTACTTGGTTTATTATATAGGTTGTTGCCGTTTGTTCCCTTATCATACATGTGCGTGTGGTACCAAGAGTATTTTGAACGCTTTTTTGCGGTGAGCGTGCGCCCGTGACACCGCGCGTTCAGAACAGCGATCCAGCAACGCGGACACACACCAAACGGACAAACAAAACAAACAAAATCAAGGGTATTACCTGCTTAACCTACAACATGTAAAAACCAAAATTAAGTCACAAAGTTTATTACCTAGGGTCAATTGTTTTGTTTGTGGATTGATTACAATCTACGCCTGGCGTGGCGCTGGGCATGAGCGTACTTCTGACCTATCTGGTTTCTTCTAGTTGGATGCGCTATATGTCACGAGTACAGCGGCCCTATCACATTACTTCACTGGTAAACTTCCGTACTTATGCTAGTGAAAAAAACGTGATAAGGGTTGGGGAATGGGCCAGTTTAATTTATTACCCGAGTGTCGTCATACTGCTGCATGAATACGTAGCAACGCGTGTTGTGCCCTGCGTATACTGTTATAATCCTGTTGGAACTTTGCACGAAAATGTAGGTCGTTGGGTTTTACGGAAGAAGGAAAAAGATAAGAAAAAAGCGCACAATCTATACAGACTGGGGCGCTTACATCTGCTTGGCCAAGTTGGTGAATACAACAGCCAAACTGTTGCAGCCATACATCTGTTTTCAATTGGTTGCAAGGTAAGAAAAAGGCCGGTTGAATATGTTTATAAATAAATTTTATTTATAAATATATATAAAGTTTATATATAAAGTTCCAACAGGATCATAACAGTATACGTAGGGCCCAACACATGTTGCCCATGTATTCATCCAGCAGCATGACGACATCCGTGTAATAACTTAAACTGGCCCTCTCACCAACCCTTATCACGTTTATTTTTTTACTAGTAAGTGATGTTAAGAATGTAACTATTAGTGAAATAATGTGATAGCAACCCCTTATCACATTATTTTACTAGTAAGAGATGTCGGTCTATTAGTGAAATAGTGTGATAGCAACCCCTTATCACATTATTTTACTAGTAAGAGATGTTTAGATTGTATCTCTAAGTGAAATAATGTGATACCAACCTCTTATCACATTATTTTACTAGAAAGAGATGTTAAGATTGTATCTATTAATGAAATAATGTGATAGCAACCCCTTATCACATTATTTTACTAGTAAGAGATGTTGAAATTGGAAATTGTATCTATTAGTGAAATAATGTGATAGCAACCCTTTATCTCATTATTTTACTAGTAAAAGGTTAAAAGATTGGTCTTAATTTGTGTTTACTAGAGAAAAAAATGGGATAGCACCCCTCAATCACATTATTTCACTAGTATAGAGAGAATTCTTGAAATAACCGCTAAAAACCAAGTTATCACAACTTTTCCAACTATCACGTTTTCTGTCCTAAAATACTATTCAGGGCTAAATAAATGTGTTTAATAATCAAGTCCCATGTCATTTGAGTACAGGAGCTAAATGTTGTCTCATGAGATGGGAGGGCACGCAGATATATGATGAAAATACGAAAAACGTAATTCATCCTCATAATTGAATTACGTGTTGATAACATTGTATTTCACAAGGTTCAACAAACAGCTATGAAGACGCCTACAATAGTCCTAGCCACCATACTGGTTATGGCTGTGGGTAAGTGTTAACACACCATATCTCTACCATCGATCAACTTCGATACATTAAATAGTTTGAATACTAACGTTCACTCATAATTAAAACAGGCATAGGAGCAATGGCTTACTTGAACAGTTAATGCCGGGAAGTGATGGCATTGGACATGGAAATGCCAAAATAAGTGCATTAAACTATACAAAGAATTTGGAATTTTAAAAAAAGTCTACGCTCATTTCTAGCGCGTGAAGCATTTATAGAACAACGTAGAATGTGCAGCTTCTGTCGTTCAGTAGTACACAGGGGTTAAGTAAAGTAAGACATTGCTTGATATCGTTTCTATAACATAGTACGTAAAATATATTGTATTTGCAAATATCTACTGTGAATTGTAACAGTTTATACTGTTAATTGTATAATATGCAGTTACTAAAATGTTTCGAATCAACAAATACAAATTAACCAGACCGAGGGATAATTCAAACAATCATTGTGGACAGTTCCGACTTGACATCCGTGTTTTTATCCATTAGTGGGTGATTCCGCCAACATGGAGAAGATTCTCCAAGACCTAGGGTTTCCTACAGGTCAGTGACAGTTATTGACACGATGATAGATACATTATACAGTATAGCATACTAGCTAGAATATCAAGGATGTATAGATATAAAGAGCCACAACACCTTGTTAAGTAACACATTAAAAAAAGGGCTAGGAATTATCACAAAGGAAAAGTTACCAAATCAAAGCTTTATTCATCTGCAGACAAGAAACCTGCTGATGGTGTCGATAAAAATCCAACAAATAAGGCACAGGAGAAAGGTAAAGGGACAAAATTCTCCTCTGGACCCGCGAAACCTCTGGATTCTACAAATGCGCTGACTCATCTATCAGAGAAGACAGGACCTAAAGGTGTGTGTCTGCGCAGTAATAGGCATATTTCTACAATCAATTGGGGGTACTGTTCATTAGATACTACACCGGCCAATTGAAACGTCATCAAACAATTGCTCATGATCCCTTAATTGTATGATTTCTACTATTTCGTAACTGTCCGCGGTAACATGTTTGCAACTAATCCGTTTACCTTTGTCAGTAATGCTTTTTCTGTGTCGTTTGTGTTTGAGACTGTGGTCATGGACGTAATAGGGTACCGGGTTTAAACAGAAATCAGTTTGAGGTCTAAGTATATAAAATATTTGTCAAAAGGATCGACTAAGAAGCTGGTTTAAAACAACAGCAAGGCATTTCAAAAGAATATGGGCTACTATGGCAAAAATAAATAAATTGATTGATTGATTCTACTGAATTGCAGGTAATAAAATCGCTCATGGTGTCGATAAGGATTCCGCTGATAAGGCACCAGCGAAAGGTAAGGGAGAAAAGTTGTCATCTGGACCAGCCAAACCTTTGGACCTTGTGAATGCAATTCTCGCTCAGGCATCACAAGAATCTGGACCAAAAGGTAAACTCAAAACCAATCATTTTCTAGATGTGCATTCTTCATGTATTTATAAATGTGGATCTTTGGTACCATGTGTGTTAATACTGTCTTTTGGGCAATCTTTTGACCTGCAGAAGAAAACCTGGATAATGAAATCGTGCAAAATGGGTAATAATGGGAAAACTGACTTGATGAATGCATCCTTACATCGGCAATGGAACTACGTGCCTCAATAGTGCCAAAATACACTGTTAACATCAACAGACCAAATATTATCAGGACTCTGTAAATGTATTCTGCATCAGAGATGTATCAAGCTGCAGTCAAAAGTAAGACGAAAAGACAAAATTGAGTTACTCGGTATTTATAATTTAATTCATAATTTAACGAGGGTAGCCTATTGTGACTAATCTAAGACAATGTTTTGTTACTTTTATTTTTATAATTAGCTAAAAACAAGTAGACTCTTGTGATGTAACATGAATAATCAGGAGATGAGATAAGGAATTGCATTTACCTGTAGGCAAAGACTCCACTCATGACATCACCACCAATCCTACGAATGATGTACTAGAGGTTACTGAAGGGACAACCTTCACCCCTGTCCCGACCAAAGGTCCGGCCACTGAACATACAATCACTTCTTCATCAGTTGGAACTGAAGGTGAGTTAACACCTTTGGGACAGGGAACCATGGAATAGGGGAGGGGAGTGATGTGGGGGGAAATGGAAAATATAATTTCATAACCATTTCTTTGTACGCAAATGTTTGAACCTATATTTATTAGAACAGAGTTAACAGAATCCTTTTTTTTTGTTATTACGACCTACAGTTGAAGGAGCCTCTAAAGTGACTCCCACGAACAAGGCCCCAGTTAAAGCAACATGGACAACGTTCACATTTGGACCGACCACATCTGTGGACCCTATGAATGCAATAACGCCTGCATCAGATGATTCTGGAGCGAAAGGTAAACCTTTACTATTACGATTCATCATTTAAAGGAGCCAATCCTTCTTTTTAGAACAACCTGTCAAACAAGAGCTAAATGTTGTAATCATGTGAATTTGGTCAGTGATCGTGCTTCAGGGTTTATGCCACGATCAGACTTCAGACATCATTGATGTTACCATCGATTGCAGTTGAAGTCTCAACATAGTCTAATAATAACTGAATATAGCTTACTTATTTTCTTATTAATGAAAAGATTATCAAAAACAGTCCTCTGCGTCTTCTAAGCGTGCATTTTTTTTTCATATCCCAAACAACAAATTAATGTTACGATTCTACAGACTCCTTCTTTTGGATATAGCAATACACCGTTTTGAATACCGACGCCAACGTAAAATCATGGAGAGTAATAACCATCCTTTCTAACACAAATTGTGAAATTACCCTTATCCTCAGTAGATAAGATCAATCTGTAATCGTTAACGCGCTTTATTCTGAAGGAGCTGTCATTCCAACAGCAACTAACTACAGTTGGTACGAGACTTTAGACTTCAACTATGCAGATAGAGGCTCAGGCACGGTCATAGAAGGTACTAACCGCAATTGATAATATGCACTGCTTTAAGCCAAATAGCTGTTACTTGTTAATAAGCGGCTTAGATTCATTTAGGAAACGGTCATATCCAGTTGCTTCAGTAGCTGCTACTGCAACATGCAATCTTTCAATTGTCATTTATACATTGTTTACAAAATTCGATTATATATTTTGCCTTTTACTGGTCGCGTTTATGCTATCCTGCAACAGGAGAAAATGGTGACAACAAAAATGAAGAAGGAGGAAATGAAATGAACGTCACAGGTACTGACCAACATTGTTTCTACCACAGATCGTAGATGAGTGATTTATCTCACTTGACGCACAGCAGTTACATCTGGCAGGGTTATGGATAGATTATGATAGTCTATTCATGACTGAAAGATAGATAAAACGTAGAGAAGAAGTTTTATGAAGTAACAATAATACAGTGTTGCAAAACACTGTAAACATCATTCAACACAACATTTTCTTGGCATATTCAACAGGTGGCACGTTCCTTGTACGAAAGGAAAATAACGAGAACAACAAGGTAGACTTCAGCTATGGGGAAATAGGCTCAGGTAAGATCATGGTGATACTACGCATAATTATTTTTCATTTTGTTAATAAAATATAACAATAATTTCATACGTTCTGGATCTGGCATTTACATGAACGGCTCCATGACTACATCTCCGATTACTGCAGACACGCAGGCTCTTTTTTTACCTTAAGTACGGGCGTGTGCGGGGTGCGTTCGATTTATGCGATGTGACGCGGCAACAATCAAACGGTCGGGAACATCTCTATCTAACATCATCGCGGAACAGATAGAAGATAAAGACTAATACATAATAAATAATACATAATAGTTATACATACACATTTAATCCCAAACTGCAGGTGACAACTTTCTTCTAAGAAAGGAAAAAGGTGAGAACGACAAAGCAGACTACAACTATGGGGAAACCGGCTCAG
>NC_049992.1:6639163-6665216 GCF_000003815.2 Branchiostoma floridae | reverse complement strand
GATATAAGATAAGACTAATACATGATAAATGATACATCGTTATTCATATACATTTGATCCAAACTGCTCTGACTTATCTATATGCAGGTGACACCTTTCTGGTAAGAAAGGAAAACTATGAAGATGGAGGCTCAGGTACGACATTGAAGGATACCTAGTGAATGGTGCAAATCTCCAAATGACTATGTATCATATAGGAGACCAAAAATCGATGTCAATGAACGATTTAAATGAGATGGATTATTTTTCTCAAGTTTTGTTTTGGGATTATATCTCAAGATAATATTTTAGATTAAACTGATTGTATTCTCACAAATTCGGATGTAACTCCTATATAATTATTTACTCACTTCTCATACTAAGTCTTATCTATCTTTTTCTCTTCTGTAATTATAGGAAATGATGTGGGAGACGAGACTGAAGACTACAACAAGGAAAAAAGAGGAAGAGATACGGCAATCGAAGGTACTACATTGTTTTTACTACTAACAGTAATTCAAGATGCCTCGCATGTCTTTCAAAACTGTCCTCGTAGCGTTGTGTTGGCGTGACAGTTATTGTGTAGAGCTCAGAGGTCCTGGGTTAGAATCCCCTGACATACTACTAATGCTGTGCTTTTAGGAAAGGAAAAGCAGACGGATGCACTCCACCTCCCAATACCATGCCCCAATACTTATATAAACACAGTTGTTTATTGCTCCTTGCCTGTCCAAAAACCAAACAATGAAAGAGAAATTGCTCCAGCCTTAAATGTCTTAAATAGACCAGAATCACATACGTAAACGATCGTAAATGCGTTGAAAAGATGTGTTTTTCTCGTCCATTGTACTCCATAAGGGGTGTAAAAATCATTTATCATAAGTTAAACTAAGACTAATCTACACTTGGGAATAAATAGAGACACATCACTGTTATTTTAAATATTCCCTTTTACGTTTGACAGATGGAACGTATTTTGAAACTAGTGAGTATGAGACTGAAGAAAACAACAATGAAGATGATGGCTCAGGTAAGGTGGTAGAGGGCAAAATTTGAATAATGATGTTCACGACACACAGTAAATAGCACTTCTTTCCTGATGTCATATTCCAAGTAAATCACCTTTTGTTTGTGATACGATAGTTTTATTTTCTATAGTTAGATAGAGCAATGAAATTTGTTCTATGCTGCACATTGTAATCGAAGAAATAAACCTAGTAATTGTCATGTTACATTAGATTAGAAAATACACCTCTAAAAGAGCCTGTCGATGAGAAAATAGCTTAGGGTTAAACTGCAAAATTTTACTCAAAATATAAATTGACAAGATTTCTACGAGTACCTCACACCAATAACACCATTCTTTTCTTGTACCTGTCTAGCTGACAACTTTCTAGTAAAAAAAGAAAGCGGTGAGCATGACTCAGATTATATCTATAGCTCTGATTATGTCTACGTCGTTGCAATGTTTTGTGCGTCCTTATTCTACATGCTAGATGAACTATCACTAACAAAGGTAGATGTCAGATTGCATTTATTATCGACAGATGAGCCAACGCTGCGCGGTGTTTCAACTGGTCATGCGAAACGTCAGGAGGACGTAGGTAAGTTGCAAAAGACAGAAGGAATCAAACATGAACTTTTGAATGCAACTAGCAGAATTGTATGTTTATATTTTAATTTCTAGGAAAATCGTGAATAAATTTTTGCGTTAAATAAGTTCTGTCCCTCATAAAGAAAGTAGGTCAGTGAAGAGATGAAAATGTAGAATATAAATGTATTGTTACCTGTTTGGCTATATATTCCTAACACTGTACTATATGCGTAAACACTTTGATTTTGGTGCATGGCATGCAGAGGCTCTAACCTCGATTGGGCAGGGTATAGGGCAGAAAATCCAAGACAAGGTCGGCGACAGGCTTGCGGAAGCTATTGTGGAGAATTACCAGGAAAAGGTGGTCAGTGGTTTAGAGGACTACGTTGGGAAACAGACGGAGAAGTTCGACGACAAGTACAAAGACGTGCTAAAGGACACCAGTGGGCTGGCAGCGGGTTTGAACCGTCCGGTTGAGGAGGTAAGCACCGGTTTATGTTGGCCATATTGATTATATTGTTTTATGTCAGTAAGCTACTTCTCCAAATGGTGTGGATATTCAACATCTCCCAACTTTCTTGCATGTATCACCTGAAAAGATTATAACTAACAATTGAGACAAGTATAAGAAAATTTGTAAGTAAACGTTAACTGAACATTGATCTCCATTATCACATAGCAAGATGACGTCGACCAATCAGTTCCCAGTTTACGTTGGTTATGACGTCGTAACGTCAAAGAAGTGTCACAAGTGGGAAATGATAAATCCCTAGCTGTCAGTTATTGGTTGATATGGTTTGAGGAATGAGTAGAGAGTAGAGTAGATTTGAAAAGTATTTGACATGTCAAGACTGTAATTGTACGCAGAATTTTCCATGGTCATTGTAACGTTAACATTAACCCTTCATCAATGCATTTATTAGGCAGATATCCAACTTGTTCCGAAGGCGGGAGCCACGATGGGTAACATGTATGCACCACCAGGCTGGGAGGTCCGTCATAAGTACAAATACAAGGATGACAGGTTTGTGTGCAGTTCTCAGCGTGGTAAAGAAGAAGGAGTTTTGTAGAGGCCTTATCTTATTCATCTAATGGCAAATGTTGGAGGACATGTACACTACAGAACTCCAAGCTAGTAATATGCTTGATTTATGGCAGTCAACAATTACCGGGACGATACGAACATGATAATCATATATCACAGATAATCACAGAGTGATTTTGCGATAAGAAAACAAAATGTTGGACAACGAAGTCGACTTTGTAGACATGGCTTTGCCAAAGACGTAGGAAGAGTACCAATACTTGACTGTTAAAAATTTATTGTTGTTATTTTTACAAGCGATAAGGACAAAGGCAGCTCCGGCGGACAGACAGCAGCCTACACCTACCCAGCCGGACTAGGACCAGTTCTGATGAACGGCTGTTTCGGGACCGGCTATAAGAATGGGGATCCCTGTTATAAAGCCAAGATACCACGGACAGGTTGCCCTGTAAGTTCAACATCTACAACATCCTCTTTTTTTCAGCTAGATTCTTTAAACGATTAAGGTAACCGTACACTCTGCAAGGTGCCAACGACACTATTTCGCGAATGAACAATCTTGAAGTATGCATCACGCACCAACGTGGAAAGGCTATAAAACTTTATGATTCAGTGTCAGGTTCATAACCGACTGCTGTGTTTACTATGACGTCACGGGCGGAAAGTAACTTGATTACCTGGCATCAGGAATCGGATGTTCATTAACACCAGAAGGGTGTGTATTTTGTACAAAGATTATGCTTATGATGATTTCCTGTATTTTTGTTGTACTTTAGTGCCATTGATAACATTAACCCTTTAGATGTAAAGGCACAAGTACAATTAAAAATAGCATTTGTTACAGTAAGAGTCATTTCTAAAGGTAATTGGTTTGAACGGAACTTATATCAAGGTTGGCGTTCCTTTTTCTGAAAACTCCCGATGACAATATGTCCCGTGTCTCGTATATAGAACCTCATCGACGGCGCGACCTACCTTGGGGTCGGATTTGACGGGAGAGGTGTGTACTCGGCAGAGTCCAGGAAGAAAAGCATCATCCAGAGATCATGTAGCAACCTGCAAACGTAAGCTTTATAAAACAATAACACAAGCTAACTTCTTGGCCTAATTTCTTGTTTTAATTAGTAACTAATCAATAAAACTAATAAATAAAGGTTCCCTTTTTTACTTTTTTTTTCAATTGATCCATCATTTCATTCAGGGTTTGATTTTGCACAGCCTGGGCAGAGAGGGCAAATGCCTCTAATGTTTGCTTTATTATTCTGTACGATCATTTTAGTCCATGCTCCTTAAGATTATAATATGCATAGTATGAAATATGCTTCTTTGGCTCACGAAAGTTTCAATTAATTTCTAACCAGTAAACGATGCATCAACATAGTAGACAATATGGAATCATATAACTTGAAGGTACACTGAAAAACAGCCCAGTATAAGATTTTAGTAGACAAAAAAAATGGTATGAAAGCTTGAGTATTGTTTAATGTGCGAACCGGCAAAGACCACAAGGCGCGCATTTGAAAGGGTACTAGGTTCCCGGGGAAAATTCTGCTCCTCTAGGTGCTACTAAAACATTTCTAGTTTCCGCCCTCAAATGCATGAACCAATCAGGTACTGTTTTCATTAGTGAAGGCATTGAT
This sequence comes from Branchiostoma floridae, assembly GCF_000003815.2. NCBI lineage: Eukaryota > Metazoa > Chordata > Leptocardii > Amphioxiformes > Branchiostomatidae > Branchiostoma > Branchiostoma floridae. The sequence continues at coordinate 6,660,958 of NC_049992.1, read as the reverse complement.
TCCTTTAGAATATGCATGCTTTTCAAAATAGGATTTTAGGCCCCATTAGACCATCGTGAAGAGTCTCTTAGCATTAATCATCCTTGATCTTTTTTTAGAGATTAAACCAATGATATGTCACTGGCATCAAAGGTTTGAATCAATGAACAGCGTTAAGATTTAGTGTACATTTTGTCCAAATGTTGTTCTTTTTGTGAACAGATACGGTGAGAATGAGGTTCCGGACTCCATGACGGTGCAAGGCATATATGACACGGATGTGCAGTCCAAAACATTTAGTTCATTGGATGAGTACAGGCAGTATTTAGAGGAGAAATCGGCCGTCACTTCTGCCAAGGCCATGTTCCAGGAAGAAATAAACAAAGCGTCTGGATATGACGCAGGAAACGCAGGGTTTGGATTTGGACTAGCGGTCGGAGAAGGACATTCCAGCAACAGTGGGGAATCCAGTCAATCATCAGGCTTCCGGGCCAGCTCCTTTGCTAGAGGTCGGCTCCGTCAAAAACAGAGACAGACATTCCTGGCTATGCTGGAGATGAACATATTCAGGTAAAACCGACTTTTTCTCCCTAAATTTTACACTACATTCGTCAAACAAAGTAACATAAACATGTTGCAGATGTAATAAAACAATATTTTTTTGTGATTTAAACATTTCCTGTCATGTATGCATGGAATACTTGCTAAGTAACGTAGAACGCCGTTATCCTGGGAAAATTCGTTTTTTCTAAGCACCTTCGATCAAAAAAGTAAAATGATACATTTCGGGTCCAAAATTGTTTTACTACATATTATATCCAAACTAAAGACGCTGCAAGACGATACCAATAATTTTCTCGGTAAGAAGCAGGAAACTGCTTTCCACCGTATTGATTAAGTTTCGCATCCTACGTTTTTTAGCCGAACTGTAGCCCTACGGCCTGAGGGTGTCCGCCAACCTCCGAAATCGTAAAAGAAACTCCGGTCATGGACATTACAGAACAGTCTTGTTCTGTGTCCAGGATTCTTGCATGCAATTTGCCAAATGTGTACGAGTGTCCAGCCGACTGTACATGTTGCAAAGCTGTATATATTGGTCGCTTGTGTTCTATGATCCTGATCATTGATCTTTCGGTCGTTCGAATGAAAGCTCCAAGGTAGCGAGAATGTACGGGCATTTCATGTTTTGATCTTGACACTATATGTTGCGAAGGGGTCTACTAGGTTTGAAGTAGACCTTTTATTTTGTAACTGAGAATTCCAGTGCATAAGGGTTTGGTTATAAGCTGGTTTATTATCAATTTCTTATACAAAGATTTTTCTATCTGATGAACAGGTATGAGATCTTCATGGACGACATCAAGCCGGACCAGCTGAATGTGGGCTTCCTGCGAGATTTCATTTCGCTGCCTCAGTCCTATTTCTCTCCCGGGGCAGAAATTATCTTCCGTAAGTAGGCAAAACATTTCGCATTTCCTTTATTGTAATGGTTTTCTAGATAGACCAACGGAAACAATCAAACTCTCTTATCCCTACGGCTTGTAGGATGTGGAATCAATACAAAATCACTAATGAAACGTCATTAGTTCTTAGTTGCACATACAGGAATTTCAATGTTCACCAAAGAATAATACCGTTGACATCCAAAAAAAGTTCGTTGCTATTCGCAATTTCAGAGAATTTCTACCTCCGGTGGGGAACACATTACATCAAGTCAGCCAAGTTTGGAGGACAGCTGAAGATCATCAAAACGAAACAAGCTACAAAAGGCCTGACGATGTCGGAGTTCGCCACTAGAGCCGAGGCTGACTGGAAAATGACTATGAGCACCTTCTCAGCTCAGGCGTCACAAACCAAGGAGAGCAGCTGGTGGCACGACCACGAGTCGAAGACTGAGTCTCAAAAATCTTCTGGAAAAGCAGCTGCTGATTCGGCGTCGACGGCGAATAGAAACCAAGGGAAACAGGCGTAAGTTTCTTTTTTTAATCTGGAAAAAAGGGAAGCTATTAGCGCTATAGCCGATATTTACTCACTAATCTACTCGATGTGTGTTTACCCTTAAAATTTTCATTTAAAAAAAAATGTTTTATTGAATTGTTTTATTAAGTGTGACATCCAATTGGTCACTTGCAACACTACATGTAATAGTACGTAGCCTTTAGTATCTCATGTCACAAAACAGAATTGCTGCATTTAGCCCATGTTGACAGGAACATGCAAATCAAGATCATCAATTAACGGCATATCTACGGAGATCGTGATTATATCTGACGATAATTATAAAGATAGATATGGAACTGAAATAGCAAATACATTCTGTATAGTCTTAGTAAGAAACAACTTTTTCCTTACCAACTGCATTTTAGATCATCCCAAGAGTACAGTAACGAGGTGCTGTCAGTTCAAGGCGGAGACCAACAGATTGCCGCAGCCATCACGGAGATGTACACGACAGCTCTGGCTACAGAGCTGAAGGACTGGTTAGAGTCCATAACAGACAATCCCAAACCATTCTCATTCGTGTTGAGACTGGTTACTGATCTACTGAACATCCCTTTCGACTCACTCTTTCCAGCAGGAAATGTAGACTACGGATGCTTTGGTAGAAGGTAAGTTGTAAAAAGGCGCATTTCTGGCACTCTGTAGCTGACGGAGGTTCAGGACAGAGATCATTACCTTCTTTTGTTCTGGACATGCTATGGTCTGAGAAATTTCCTTATTGCAGACGACGATTTTGTTTCAAAATCTGCAAATAAATCATGCAAATGAGGTCATCATACACATACTTTTTTTAGTACATAATGCAATATGATAGGTTAATAATAGCATTTTTGCTCAACGGAAAGCTATTCTATAGCAAAGATGATCAATTGGTTCTATACATAAAAAATTATGAGGATCTTATTTCAATAATCAATGACAAACACTTATGATACGTCACTCAAAAATATTAGCACCCTTTGGCGAAGGTATGGGGTCATGGAGTTCTAGTTTTAAAGTTAAAAAAAAAACAGTTTCCTGTATTATGTGTAGACTTGCAGACTATTCAGTTTCTTCATTTTCCTTAGGAATCTAAAGACGGAAAAGGGAACAGGTCGAAAATACTACACACAAAAGACAACAAAGTCAGGCGTTGGTAACACAGCAGGCAAGAATGTCAGTGAAACGGTTATGATCTCCGAGATCCGTTATTGTGACTTCGCTGACCGTAAAGCTCTCGAAGACACCATGGTGAAGAGACGGCTATCCCTAGAACGTGCTGTGACGGTGTACCTCGAAGAGGTAATTGGAATATAAACTAGAAAAGCAACATTGTCGTTAAATACAAACTGTTTTCCCCGTAGCCCTTTGTCAAGCTATTCGCACACAATACTTAACCATTAACCAATAACCATTAGGCTCGAGATATACTATTGTGTGAGAGTACAAAAGATGGTCATTAGAATAATTTTAAAGAGGTAATATCGTACCTTAGGCTCTGATTGGCTAATGATAGCAAAAGGAAAAAAAGTACGCCACAAACACAATGTGTTTTCCAAACCGGGGAAAGCAAACTAACCGAGAAAATAAAATATTTAACATTATGCTACCCTTTCAAATACAATAATGCTGCTTTATCTAAGTATGAATTATTTACTATAATGGAAGTGGCGACTTGCATTTTTAGCTTTCTCTAAATTTCCTATCAGTACGCACATAGGTGTATGTTGAAAGCAGGTGATCATGATTTGATTGAACAGTACGCTGAAACGATGATGATGGCGTGTCTTTAGCCATTATATGTTATATTATTTCTAGGGTCGTATCCTGACTTCCGATTTCCTCCTGCCCGCTGGAGAGGCAGGATGTGAAACCGCCACGCTAGCATACCTACAGGTAAGCAACAACGGGGTCCCTACGTGGAAGGAGATGATTGGAGGACAGGAGTTCACAGTCATCTTTGACATGCCGTACGACATCCCGGAGATCATCGAAGCACAGGATGTGCTGCAACTGAAGTTAATCCGTCACATGTGGTTCTCAACAAGGAGAGGATCTGTGCCACATTTGTATGATGGCTACGAAAACAAAGGGAGGAAAGACGCCCAAGGAAAGAAGGTTATTAATAACAAGAACACTTGCATGCTTATTTTATATTGAAATATGTTTAGCCACGATCTATTCATCCCTCTGTCTATCTACGCTGGGGTTTCGCTATGATCCTGGCAGCTGAATGCATGGCCTATAGGCTTTCAAGGCTGGTTGTGTGGTTGGAATTCTGGTCAGGTAGCCAGACCACTGCAGCCTTTGCTTGACAATTAAACCTCATCTCACAGCTCGTGGATTTTTCCTAGTCTCTGTAAAGGGTCTATGTCTAACACTGGTAGGTGAGGGTCGATGGAATTAAAAATGAAATTGTTTGTTACGAATCGGCAGGTCATAGTATTGGGTCTTGTCATGACTTACAATGAGGAAACAGGCGTCTTCACCGTGACTGATGACGACTTTAAGGCAGCAGCTTCAATCCTTCCAGACCTACCAGAATGGATAAAGGGTCGCAAAATAGCCAGAGCTGAATACAAAAAACTACTCAACCATCTGAACCAGAAAACGTGAGGAATATTACTCATCTTTAACATTGGTTAAAATTGTTTCACAATAATTTTCATTTCTGAAATATAATTTAAATTTCATTATGTATTTCTGTTGATAATAGGCATGAATACGAATATGGGATCTCATTAATTTTTTGTCTTTTTTTGTAGAGATACAATGGGCGATGTTCCTTGCAGCATCCAGTGGTCCAATGCTCACCGTCTTGACCCGACCAATGGAGGAAAGTGCATCCACTTCACTGCAGCGTCAGAAGGCGACATCTTTGTTGTGTTCGCCAGCATCCCAAAGAACCATGAGACATGGGTGTACATACAAATATCACCAGACGGAGTAGCATTATACAAGGTTAGCACTTTTGATATTGTAAATTAAGTCTGTGAGGTTTTCTTTTGAGACTACCTTACATATATATTTGACCAATGTTAAATATGCATTAGGTCTTTCTATGTGTTATTTGAATTCAAAGTATGATACAAACATTTGTTTCTACACTCAACCTTTCCATGGATCCACGAGGTCGAAAAAATCATCTGCAACGGCTTTTTCAGTTATCTTTCTGGGGAATGACCTAGGCCAGATTCTGACAACTACTGGGCTATTTTGAAGTATGGGTTCTTTATGTGGATAATTAGTAACTAGCTACCAAACTATGTTTCTGCAAGTAATGTACAATAAGAATGTTAATTGATCTCATGCACACCATTTTAGGCAATGCGGCTACAAACAACCCAGCTGAATGACATCGCTGGCAGTCTAGGTTCGGCAACACTGTACCAGTCCTACTTTGTCTGTGTGATTGAGGATGCAAAGGAGAAGACCACGGTCATCCAATATGGCAAAACACCTGACAATGAGGTACGTATATTTATTTGCAAGAAACATGGTATTTTCATTATTGTGCTGCTTTGGCAACGATGCAAAAGCAGGAGTATGATTACAATACATGTAAAAGCTATCAAGAGATTGGAATGTCTTTTGCATTCCCTACCTAATATGTTTCATAGTTATGATGACGTCAGCACAGTGAATTCAGAATTGAAAAAGGAAATGGTATAGAACACCCAACACGTACATTGTTTCTCTTTATTTATCTATTGATTTGGCTGTTCAGCACGCACTGCCAGGGCTGCCCAACAATCAAGGTACTGCTAACAGAGACAAGGACAATACAAATTTAATACGGACAGGCTTATATTATCAAGTAATAACAATATGCCATAAAGAATCAATTTTATGAATCCCGTTGGTATAATACTCTAGCTACACACCATATTTTGTTGAGGACAATAATTAATCGTAATGATCACGTTAAGATCAGTTACTGTTACTGCCCGGTTTTCCGGCAACAGCTACAGTCTCTTTTGTTTGCAATAACAGGAACGGCCGCATGTGTGGTTGAGTTTCACATTCCATGAGTTGGAGTCTCTCCGATACTACTCCTTCGGCAATGGGGGTTCCCTTGTGAAGGTGATGGGGCTGTCACTGTTGGACAAGCCGGTAAAGGACTACATCATATGCCGAGAGGGGACAGTGATGATCAATGGGATCTGTCGACAGAAGTGTCACTCTGAGTGTAGAGGTCAGTTTTGTTAGTGTTATTTAATTTCAAAATGTGATCGTTACACAAATTTCCTTTCCAATATATCATCGACTGTAGAAACTACTTGTATACTCTTAAGATAATGTGGATCTGAAAAACTAAACTTTAAAAAACGCTAACGTTGGAGATCGTAAGAGCACTAAATTGCTGACAGCAATACCAACCTCTGACATCAAACGTATCGATGTATTAATTCTTCTAGCAATACTGTAGCATTGAAAGTTGTTTAGGAAAGTTGTTTAGGTTGATATCTTTATTGTAGTATTGAACATGACTAGATTATACTTAAGCACTTAATTACTTCTCTTTGTCTTTATGGCTTTGTTATCTCCATGGAAAATGGGGGTATTTTTTGTCATTCAGAAGATGTTTTGTTATTAATTTGGCTAAGAAATTTCCACAACTGTATCTAGAAGTAAGACATACTCTCGATTTATTGAACAGCCGATTTTTTTTCTTTACAGGTTGCCGAACAAGCGGATCAAACCGGCCGACTGACTGCATCGCCTGTAAACATCTAAAGGTGCCCAGGCCTGGGCGAATTGGCTCCTTCGAGTGTGTCGCGCAATGTCCACAGCACATGAAAGCTGTCCCTGCTACAAAAGCTTGCACATGTGAGTGTTTACGATAGATATGTCTGTAAACATGTGAGCATCTGCAATACATGGCTAGCTGTTTTACCACGTTACCTTCATGACAATTTCGGCAGTGAATGATCTAAACGAACATGGTGGCAGGGCTTCATACTAAATATGGTTCAATAGTATTTTTAAATCTTGAAATATTTTCGAATAATATATTTATATGAATATATGAATATGGTTGACTGTGTCCATCAAATTTCAGAAGTAGAAAGGGGGAATGCCACAAATGAATGTTGATGTTCGTAAATAAAGTACCATTATGAATTTTCTGTACTTCTTACAAGTTCATGACTTTAAGTATTATTATTTATTTTATTTCATTTTATTCCCATTCATTTTTGAGCATGAGACAAGAAGCTCACAATGAGCTTATGTAGGTCTTCTGCTCTGTATATTGCATACAATGACAATCAAAGGTGTATAAAATTGAGATTATAACGAAACGTATAACTTAAGATAACATGAACATAAACTAAGTCATTTCGCAACATAAGAATAAAAAAAATACTAACAACAAATTAAGTATTATTGTGATGGGACGGTGGACTTGAGCTCCTTCTACCATACGGGAAAAACATAATTGATGATCGTATCGATTCTTCTGTTGTTGCTGTTCTTGTTTCCCGATCCCAGGCATTAAAAGTATGGAGGAGGCACGTCCCAATGGCGTGGTGGACTGTGTGACGGAGTGTCCTCGGACTCACTTTGATGATAACAACGTCTGCAAAAGTATGTTGGAATATTTCGTTGGTAGTTTAGGATGCCACATTTAACTCTGCGCAACAAGTTCGGATGATCGGAATTGGTGTTACATTCAGCACTTACATGTACATATCTACTGTTTTATGAAGGTTGTACCAAATTTGACAACCTAATCGCTCACATTGTAAAATTAGGTTTGATATGCATAACTTAGGGTAGGAGCACAGACCGAGTAATCACTTAGCATTGTCTGAAGTTTAGTAACCTATCCCAGAAGAATTGAAACGACCTCATTTAAGTTCTCATATATAGTCAATAGATTTGCAATTCCACAGCTAGTTAGAGAATCGATTGTTTTGGATCTCTAAGAACGGGTTAATATTTTCCTTGTTAACAGAATGCAGTAGCTTTTGTAAAGACGTCAGTGACGAAGGGAAGAGGGTTTGCTCAGGACCCGCTTCCAAAGACTGTAACGTGTGCAAGTATCAACATAACGGACGTTGTGTGGAGGAATGCAGACCAGGACAGAAAGCTGTCAAGACAGGAGGTTTATGTTTATTGTCAGCTTATTAAGAACTTTTTGCTACTTCTTGTACAAGTCACATTTATCATATCTTATAAATTATCAGTTTCAAAATGTAGTTATTGGGTTGGGTGGTTTGGAACAAAGAACTTACCATTTCTCTGTATTCCTTGGCATCGTGTGCTTTTGACACAGACATACAGGGCACAATGTCATGTGAAGACGCAATAGAAAACAAAACTATTCAAATGCTAGAAAACAGTATTGAAACAAAAAAACTTAAGTTCAAGATTTTCTGAAAGCCATTATCCAAATGCTTCGAAAACCTTGAAATCTTTTCGCCTCTATTGTCATATTAGGAAGTGGAGCCTTTGTCTGCCACCAATGTCGGGCCGGCCATGAGTGTAAGCTGGGAGACGAGCGAGAAATCATCTGCCCAGCAGGAACGGCCAGTAACGACAACAGGACGATGTGTGAGCCGTGTGCAGCAGGGGAGTTCAGCAGCTCTCCAGGAGCGACGTTCTGTCAGAAATGTCCGACCGGGAAGTACAGTATAGGCGGGGGGTCCATGCGGTGTTACCCTTGTCCGGCCGGGAAATACAGTAGTGAAGCAGGTTCCACAGGTTGCACGGTCTGTTCCGCCGGCAAATACAGCAGCACAGCGGGGTCAAACAGTTGTAAGCCCTGTCGCGTTGGTCAATATAGCGATACAAAAGAATCCAAGAGCTGTACGGCATGTCCTGCCGGAAAATACAGCAGCAAAGTGGAGTCTACGACTTGCATGAGCTGTCCTGTCGGACAATACAGTAGCACAGCGGGGTCCACGGGCTGCACCACCTGTCCTGCAGGAAAATTCAGCAGCACAGAGGCGTCCACGAGCTGTCTGGCGTGCCCTGCCGGACAATTCAGCAACACAGCGGAGTCATCGAGTTGTAGAGCTTGTCCTGCCGGACAGTACAGCACAGCAGGGTCCACGGGCTGCACTGACTGTCCTCCTGGAAGATACAGCGGCATAGCCGGGTCCGCGAGTTGTGAGGCGTGTCCAGCCGGAAAATACAGTCCGACAGCGGGGGCCACGAGTTGCATGACGTGCCCTGTTGGGAAATACGGTCCCACGGCGGGGTCCACGACCTGTAGGGCGTGTCCTGTCGGAAAATACAGCAGCAGAGCAGCGTCCACGAGTTGTAGGGCTTGCCCTGCCGGATTGACAAGCCGACCAGGGTCAACTAAGTGTAAGTGTACCTCTGACTTAGGCAAACATTAAAATTTTTAAAACTTGAGAGTGACGTAAGGCGTATATGTTACGTATCTGAATTTTCCGTTAATTAGATCTTCGTGTATACCCACGACTGCCGACACGACTGCCGACACGACAAAGTCAAATCTAATAGGAATAAATAGGTTAAAAGACATTTAAACATACACACAGGATATCAATGAATCTTTAAATAACTTGTAAATCTTCTCTATTCATTGTAAGGTACATGCTCATCAGGCTACACCAAGTTCCAGCGAAGCTGCTTCAAGGCCTCCCGAACGCGCAAAGACTACCATTCGGCCAGGAGAGACTGCCAGGCAGTAGGTGGATTCCTGGCCATGCCTAAAGACAGCGCCACCAACGCGTTCCTGGTCCGCCTGGGGAGCAAAATCATACGGAGGGGGAACTTTTTCATCGGACTGAGTGATCAAAGTGTTGAAGGGCGATGGCGCTTTGCTGATGGGACCGGACTAGGTACTGTCTAAATCATAACAAGATGAAAACATTTTAACAGGAAAACCTTAAGAAATACAAAATCCTGACGAGTTAACAGTTATACAGTTACAGATTCCAATGCCTGTCCTAGTTTGATCACAGTCCCAGTAATTTCTGGGAAAATATCACAAGCAAGTGTTAAATATAATAAATCAAAATGCCTTAAAGTATAGTCAACTCCAGATATTAACGGCCGCAAATGTGTAACCATAAACAGGTAGGTACCGGAACTGGGACCGTGGCGAACCTAACAATGCACATAGTAGGTTGGGTGAAGACTGCGTTGAGTTGAAATGGACAGGAAAATGGAACGACGTGCCATGGACCTGGGGATACCGATACATCTGCCAAGTCAAACTACCACGTGGGCACTGTGAGTCTCTTTCAAATAATTTCACAGTATCTGATAAAATGACCTTGCGTGACCTTAGCTTTCATTCTTTGATAGATTGCTGCACCAAGAGTGAATTCCGATTGCGTCTCATACAAATCGGACCCTTCCACAGGAGGCAGAAATCAATCACACCCCTAACCCTGGGCAAACAGGGACTTTCATTGAAACAGTTACAAAAATCACCACCACAAAGGAGTTATATCCTTTAATTTTTACATTCATTATGAAAAATATGCTTGGTTTTTACACAAACCAGCAACAAATTACATTATTTGTATTAGGTCGGATTATGTTAAACACGTAAATCAATGACTTTCCTAATTGCTCATGTAAACTATGTCCTAATTTTCCTAATTTGTATCTCGTTGTGCTTATCCTCATCTTCACTACCTGCATTTCGAATATCATGAAAAACTGTCTTTGTTCAGTTATCCTCCTTGACAAATTATTACTAAAAACTGTCTTTATTGATGCATAGAAATGTCAGAATTACAATGATATCCGTTTTGTTTTCAAAATTGGAAAAAGTGGAAACACCTCTTGTGCAATTAGAACTTTAGCTAATGACGTTAATTTCTCTATTTCCAGATTGAGTGCATGGATCGACGTCACCAGTTGTTGATGAAAGAAAGAAACAAGAAATCTATTGACAAATAATCGACGTCCAAAAGATTTTTTTTTCAAATAACTAAAATCTCATAAAATGTTCACATATATTCGGGAGTTAAATCGTATACAAGCTATTATAACCTAGGTCTATGTTTTTATCAAATATTCTAATCGCATTATTTCATAGCTATAGTATATCCGCTGAGAAAGTAGTCTTATAAACGAACAGCCCACATTCTACACTTCATCTCACATTCTAATAACAGTTAAAGCCAAACATCGTTTGACAAAGCAACAGCACATTTCATCCTGAAAAATATGCAATGGATGTTTTTATGTTTAAAACAAAGAATGAGAGTCCACAAACTCTCCAACCTTCCTTATAATATGACTTTCCAATCGAAACAGCCCTACAGCGTACATCAGTGCATGGTAAGTTCTTCTCTGTAACTATTTCGTGTTGAATACTTAACCAATATATTTTAATAGCCATGATATTCTAGGCCAACAACTACGTATACAGGCCAGCACGGATTGTGAGAGCTGTTGTGTGCAGCGGATATATACAAACTCGAATTGTCCATGGCTTTACCTAACGTGCCCCAGTGTGTATAAATCAAATATAATATTCAGTTTAAGAAGTTTTATCACCATGATATCAATCTATTATATTATATATATAGATAACGACAATCGGATGCCATACCATCATATCAATATGCATATGCCATGAAACGATAGTCACTCTATGAAAGTTAGAGTCAATACAGCATGGTACAGTTGTTTGGTATTACTACAAGGGCCGCAGTTTTTTTGCCGCAGGTGCCGGGGCATCATTTACGAAAGTTTGGGCCTTACAATAATCGAAACAGTACATTACAACATTTGATGCTGAAACAAGCTATCAGTCAGATTGTTTGAATTGCATTTGAAAACCACTTTACTAAGCATTAATGAGAATTATTATTTTATAAACCGCAGCAATCTCATTAAACATGACTGTGTACCAGTTGCTGGTCATATATGTGACTCATTTAACAATTATGTATTCCTTTTCTTTCCAAGTATTTACCCATATATCCATAAGTAACGTTAAGTGAAGCATAGACCCCAGGTCTGTACAGTTGAATGTCTTAATACCACTGAAGATCTTCAGAAGAAAACATTTGAGGTCACCTTCCGCACATACTCTGTTGACACTAAGATCTGTATGCAACTCTTATGTGTTGGAAGAATATTCAATGTTAATTAAACCATTTTTAGTCTGTAACTGGAAGACAATATTAACTGTACGCAAATGACTGCCGGCAGATTTGTGACGACGCATAATTGTTCCAAGAAGTTAAGGAGCTGATCCATGTCGAAACGAATGCAACTATTGATATGCAAAGAAAATGCTATGTGGTAACAAGTCAAAGTGCACGATTATGTGAACTGTTGTGGGCTTAAACATGAACTAATAGAGAAATCTGATACTATGACATCATTTCAAGAAAGATCAGTAAACAATAGCATGGTTGTTGCTTTTCCCCTCAGAAAAATTAGAAAACCAGTAACGAATGCGTCAAGCAGGGTTTCCATGTCGTCAAATTTGCAGTCTGTCATTATGACCTGGTGATATCATAGAAAAATTCAATTTTTTGGGTACTTTTTACAATAAACTTGAATGGTGGTGGTTAAATGTGCATTTGTGATTCTTTTTTTCAAGAGTAATCATTCTGGTCATAAAAATATAGATGACATCATGACACGGAAACAATTTATGATGTCATTTTTGGCAGGAGAAAGCTTAAGGGTTTTCTAATCCGCGATCCGTGACTTAGATGGCTGTGCGAGGGAACGTCTAGCGGTTTTTAAGAAAAGTGCAAATTCAGGTTCTCTTAGACTAAGAGTTTACGTACTTACTAAGGCGAACGTTTTGTCTGCTTACCTCCAACGTAATAACGATTTATCCACGCACCTTACTGTAAATTGAATGGATTATAGCAAACAAAAGGGGCCTTACTGTGTAGAAATTGTCTGTGTACAGAAAAAGAAAAGGAACGAAATCACTTAATGCGCCGAACCTTAAACAAAAGACGGTATCGGACTGAAATGTTAAGACCACTCGCTCCTTTTAGAAAATCCGTAAAGACTTAGCATTGTTTCCCCAAAATGTTTGTGTAGTGTCTTTATGGGTCTTACGTATTTGACAGTCTTTGTGGTGAGTCATTGTAAAAAGACAAGTGAGGCATACGCGATTCGTTCTTAGTTGCTTTCGAATGAAGTCACAGTCTCTTTCGCAGCGCTTAAGGCCCCCTCTCACTTGACGTGCGGCACGCTTGCGGCATTGCTGCGTTCGTTCACTGCGGTACTGTTTTGTTATTTTCTCCGGTTCGTTATAATTCAGATATTGCGCAATACGTAAAAGTGTGACATAGAAGACCACAAAATACACAACAAGTAAGAAAATTCGTTCTTTATCTCTGAAATTCGTTGAGCATCTTCCGAACGCAGCAATGCCGCAAGCGTGCCGCACGTCAAGTGAGAGGGGGCCTTTACTTTTATTTGGGGGAGCGCTGACTTTTGAGATGTACAACATGGACTAATGGTTCTCTATCAACGAGAGAGGGCGATCCGACTTGACCTCAAAACTTTAAAGTTAGCCCATGTTAAAAATCGCGACACTGAGAGCCCCCCCCCCCCCAAATGCTAGAAGTATGTAAGTAAGGCTAATGAACACGATACTTCGAGCACGTTAACAAAACATCACACTTGTTGTAAAATGTAGGGGCCTTTCCCGGTGCGAGAGGACTAAATAGATCTAGTATATAAAGCTAGTATAAACTGTTTAGTACAAATGATTTGTTACGCCCCCAGGCGGTTTAACGGGAATGGAATACAAACAAACGACTGACAGAACACTACATCTCTGACTCATTCATATTAAACACACGATAAAACGGTAAACTGACACTGGGTACACAAAATTAAAGTCACATCAAAAATTTACAATCCACTTATCTTTTGAGTACAGTGACCTTTGATATATTTTGGCTTCAAACAGATTCATGTACGTTCGGGACTGTGTAATTGTGTGTCTAACAATATTGTGTATGCTCTTGTGGTTTTTGGTCTTAATCGTGCATTAAAAGACAAATGTTGTCTCGCTAGACTGTAACACCACAAGTCCGTGTCATCTTACTGAGCTGTCTGTCAGCAGTTTTGGGCTACTTCGTTGTTTAATCGAAGTAAGGCAGGGTATGAAGTATTTTTTGTATGTTTTGAATGGCGATAACGATATGTAGGTAGAGGGAAGTTCTGATTTAGACTAATGTTTTTGGCCACCAGCAAACCGGTAACCGGTAACTTACCTGAAAATTAAGCTTACCAAAAGCTAATGATTTTTTCTACCCAATGGTAGCTTGTGTTGTAATCGTTAAGTGTAACTATGAGAAAATATAAACGTAACCAATACGTTTGAAAATGTGTTTTCAAATCATTTCTACCGGTGAAAATTTAAGCAAAGTTATGGCAGACCTAAACCGCTAACAAGAACATGCGGCAATATTATATTCTCAAAGCAGATGTTAGTAGTGGCCAGGATTTTTACTCGTGCGCTTCCTTGAGGCAAAAAATATCCAAACCACAACAACTATGTATCTCCGCGACCCAACCTCTGCTTGGACAATAGCAATATCATTCCTCTTGTCAGTTTTTGTTCCACAAGCCCACGATTATCCTCAATTTCCTTAACTTTAACTTATATGTCATGAATCTGCCATATGACGACTCTAACCATATGTTCTTGTGCGAGAATTTAGCACTTGCTTCGATAGCAACGATGTCAACATTGCCAAACACGCCCGCCCTTCGCTCCGTGCTTTGTTTACGGTGAGCTCACGCCTTGGAGGCACTTTCCTCGCTCTCTATTCAAAGGAAAAGCCGAGTGTCGACAAACAGAGAAAATGCCGCACGTGTTTATCTGCAGAGATAGTGACTTCATGCGGAAACAGGGCTTACCAAGTCGAGGACAAGCCTGAATAATAGAAAGGTTCTTTAGCTATTGTTAGGGTACAGGCGGCTTGCGTGAGAGTTAGCAACGCTTGCATGACTACGGTCTGCGCGCGCATGTCTTTTCCTTCAGGTGGCTGCCTTTGTCGTCTGTTTTTCCACAGATAAGCAGCAAATTAATTAAGACCGTTAAAAGGCTTTTTGATAAACGCAGATATCTGATCTAAATACTCGTAAGTATTTACAGTTGGAACGTTGAACTTATAATTGATGCTTTAATAAAAGGTCCCCCCCTCCCAAATATGAGATGAACTAGCCCTACATGTCGTCTTTGTCAGTGAGACTTACTGGTTGAAATTGAGGGATCATCTTGTTGTCAGAGGTCAAACAATACCTGTTCACGTTCCCATGAAATGTAATGAAAGGTGGATGCGGCCTCGCGGTGAGGATTGGGACTGGTTTGTTTGTCTAGTTCCACGTCCTGTGGGTTTAGCGTGAGACAGGTGACCGAGCGGGAGAAAAATCACAGACACAGTTTTGTCTTGGTGAGGAGTCAGTCGACAGTTTGGAGTCTGCTGTGGTGAAGGAGGAGTAGAAGTGGCTAAGAAAGAGGTCGCAACGTGAAGTGGATAAGGCCTGCCGGACGTCTGAGGCGGAAATGATTTCTTGTCTTGAGGTAATGACTTTCAAGTTCATATTGGGAAGTTTCTTTGAGAAAATGAAGAAGAGGAACGGGTTGGAAGTGTGCGTTTTACGCGCCAAAAGAACATGATACGTGCATATGCTGTCTTGTAAATTTTACCGCCGACAATACCATGAGAAGATGTCAGGTGTTCGACAGGCACTTGGCAAAAGACAAAACTTTTCCAATGTATCGCTCAACTAAATTGACGTTGTGTACAAGAATCCTCTGAAATAAGACTGTAGTTTAACGTTTGAGCTTAGCACGATGCTATTTTGAGGAAGTTGACAAGGAAGTGAACGAAAGGCGCCGAAACCACAAGAAAACAAATTGACTCCGTTGTTTACGGAAGTGCTTGTTGCATCAACATTTCACCCAAGTAAAAGAAAACATCGGAAAGTCATCAAAACGTTTCCAGAATGCTGAAGCTCGTGAAGAAATCTATCGAACGGAATAAGTTCATGAAGGAACTCCACACGACACGGGAGAAGAATGCAGAAAGACGGGCGAGAAACGAGGGACCGTTGGTTTTCAACAAGCGGCTGTTCGCTGCGCAAGGCTCGGTGGTGATCACCCTGGAAGCCCGGAAAGTTATGGTGCGAAACGCGGTGAGTTTAGACCGGGATCTGACTCCGAGTGAACTGTTATCCATGCGACCTGTAGTGGACGGTTTGAAATTGATTCACAACGGATTGAAATACGTGAAAGACGCCATAAGCCATGTCGTAACGTACGAATCTTACGAACAAGACGTTTACGTTACCAAACAACCTCACGAAGACTTGCTCTCCTGCTATTACATCCTCAGCGGATCGGTAGAAGTCACATACGACAAGCCCAGCCGTAACTCTATGCAGGTTCACGAAAGCAACATTATCTACGCGCACGGTGTTGGAGAATTCCTCGGGATGGTATCCTCGGAGGGCCCGACTAGAGACTTGGCGCCGCCCGCTACCATGTATACTACCGAACCTTGCGAGTTTCTGCGCATAGATAGACAGAAATTTCACCAGAAAATTAAGTCTCTCGCCAAATTGCACAAAGAAGAGAAAGAACATTATCTGAACAACGTCAGTGTGCTCAGGACACTACCCAAGGTGGAGAAGGAAAAGTTGATGTCTGTTCTAGTAAAACAGGTAAGAATTCAAATCCAATTTCTTCTTACAACTGATACGATCTTTTTCCGTCCTTGTATTGTATTATAGAACGTTCCTGGAATGACGAAATATGAAAACACTATCTACGATCGTAGATTTGTATCTTGTGAATGAGGTATCCTTTTGGTTGGTAGTGCTGAATTCATATCAACACAGCGCTGTAAAGATGATCTGTTTGCAATGATATATTTTTAACAATTGTACACAAACAAAAACTACATTCATTACTAAGGAACAGTTTTCAATGCATTTCAACCAGTAAGCACGAAAATCCTTATCTTAGCGTTGACTGTTTGATGACAGTATTTTTAAGGCGTGCGTGTGCGTGCACTGTGTATTCAGACAAGAAGTGGTAAAACTCCGGCTTATTCAAAAAGCTTAATTTGTAGACCGTAGGTGTATAAAGTTAGACTATGTCGATGAATTTTCTTCGCAGTCAGCTTATTAGTCTTGAATGGAACTGACAACTACAGCTTTCTACAACAGCAGCTGTTTCCCTATTCTTACCTATCTTTTCTTTCTGAATTTTGAACACCTGGTTTGTAGGAATTGACCATAATCGGTCTTCATTTAATATGTAATGCCCTTTTAAACTATAATCTTGGACAATTTCCGGTCGCCCATTCAGATTGTTTTCCACTCACTGTGCAGTGAGAGGCTTTGACCAGCGATCTACGGGTGCCGTCATGTTGTTGTTTTTAGGCTGCCCATTCTGGCCGCTTGTAGCGTGTGGACCAGTGTAAGAGAACGCCACAACAACACACAAACTCTTGTTCCTGTGAGCACTTACATGGGCTTTGTCACGCGGCCTTGCCTCTTAGCAAATGCTGAAAGCCTCCTTGAAGCAACACTACAACTTAGTTTATTTTCGACGATATAAACTATAGATTTGTCACCATTTCCCCAACGGTTACGATTTTTGAGATTTACAGAATACGAAGGCGACGCTAGTCAGTTCATTAGCGGTCCTTTTTCTAATCTTCACAGTTTTCTGATTGTTGAAAGCTGTTCGTGCGTTGCGGATGGCTTGTTCACAAGTTTGCACGCTTAAGGGCGTCTTGCTTGTCTTGCCACATAGCTTACACGCAGGGAAATATATCGTCTGTGTAAAGTGGACAGGTCTGTTTCGCACTATTTCACCTGGATGTAGTACTTTGTTTGGAAAAACCCTGCACTCACAAACTATGGTATGGTTTAGGGTGTGAGATCTACGTCACCCTCCCTGAAAATATTATAATCTAGAGCCATAGAAATTTAAAAGTACCAAATGTACTTTTGGTTTTATTATTTTCCGATCGTACAAAACGTTTCCCTGTTTGTTTTGCGGTGGCCATCGTTAAATTTTCTTTTAACATTTCATGGAGATCTCAAAGGGTAATCAGTGTATAGTTACTGAGAAAAATAATGTAAATATGCTGCAATATTCTAAGTGTAAAAGAAAAATTGTTTAAACCTAAGGCCTGAGAGTGTTTTATGTTACCCGACCAACAGGCCCAAGATAAACTTTCCGACCCTAGCCATCATTTGCAGACAAAATTTAAAACAGAATTAATGTATTTCACAATGTTTTAAAGCTGCGAACAGTTTCCTTATATACTGAATTCTTGTGCTTGTACACTAGTATGACAAGCGCCTGCCTCCAAAATTAACTTAATTTCTTTAAGGTGGCTACAAATTTCAAGAAAATAAACATATATAAAACACTATCGATATACTGTACGTTACCTTTAGACATGCTTTGTCGTTTATCCTCAGAAGTAACATATCACCTACCAGCTAAATAAATAACGTCAGAAGTATAAGCCAACGACGGTACGTCTCTTAGAAAATGATCATATGATCATCATGATATTAATATAAAAGGGGACGTAAAATTAAGGAAACGTTTCTCAGTATACATAATTCGATTTTACCAAAAAATATATTACGCTAAAACTGGACGCATAGTTGTTTTTTGCCTGCTGTTTTTGTCCTTTTCATCTAGAAGGTCAACCGACAAAAAACAAACACAGGTGCGTTATGTAAAGCCCCTTTTCCACTAGACGGCGATCGCGCTGTGCTCTGACTGCGACCTACATAATATATGTGTAACATTCGATTTCATACTAGGTATATCATACAAAACGTAAAAGTGTGACTGAAAAGATAACAAAACACGCAAAGTGTAAAAAGATTTGTTTCTTTTCTATACAATTCGTTGAGTGATCTGTGAAATTTTAGGTAGCGTAGAGAGCGCGGCGAGAGCGCCGTCCTATTGGAAAGGGGATATTACAAAGGTGTTTTGTAGACACTCTTGAAATGATAATGACCACAGGTTGTTTAAAGTCCTGTGTCATTACGTGACAACGTGACAAATCAATCATTCCAAGTGAGCGTTATGTACCACTTTATATTTACAACAAGTTAAGACGTGGGGCAGTCGTTCCTTCTTGTTTGCCTGACGTTTCCGTGCCGATCAGCCGTCGTGTCTTAAATAAGACGGCCTTATATCGCGTGCTTGTGGCTCTTTTGTCGGTGGCAGAGAACACTCAGATACGCCTCGTTGGTGCGTGGATGGCGTCACAGAATGAAAGCTGCCTCTGTTGTGGAGACGTCCTTTGTTGTTGAACACATAAAACTTGCCTGTTGAGTGATGCGGGCAGTTCTTATCATCTTGTCAACTCCTTCCTACTCTCTAGGAAACAAAAACAAGTATGTTTTTCGTAGTGGACTTACTAAATCCCGAGAAATTATGTTCAATGTAAGCAATCATACTAGTACATACACCGTCCTAAAATAGGACGAGTTCTATAGGGAAGAATTTTATTGCGGAGTTATCTTGGATCGATCATAAACTTAGCTTCAATATGATATAATATTACTTATGATATGATATGATCTGATCTGATATGTTTCGAGTATTATCAACTTATCGTTTTTAGGTATTTTGAGTAATCTGTTCTTACAAACGACTACGTAAAGGGTCGCCATTGTTGATGATATGTCTACCGGATATGATTAGAAGATGTAACGATGTTTTGAACAGTTTCCTATAAACTCTCCCCCTCCTTCATTAACGTTGCTTATTGGCCAGATTTCTATAGAATACACTAGTTAACAGTTTTTTTTCTCATTGGTGATCATGATAATGACGTCACGCTTGTCTTCCTTGTGATTGGTCTACAGGAGTATCCTGCAGGGAAGCTGATACTGAGGCAGGGAGAACCGGTACATCACCTGTTCTTGCTCGTCAAAGGTAGGTCATCAGGGGTCAAATAGAGTCAGATATGTGACATATTTATGGCCAATTTGGATTAAAGATGATCTATTTTATGTAGATAAAAAAAGGCTGAAAAGGTTGAAAAACGAAGTCAATTTCAGAAAAATTGTGCCGGTAGGGAGAGGTCGCCTTGTTTAAACAGCAAGGTATGTAGGTGGAATTAAGATAATGTGACATTCAAACTTCGTGGCCACAGACTGCGAGATGCAGACAAGTCTGGAATAGTTCAAGGGAGGGGTTCCTCAGAGAGAGTGACAATGCCCTACCATGACTGACAAATTTCATTGGTTCTCCATCTAAATATGTTTAGCCAAAGTACGACAACAAAAAGGCGTATTACAGCTGTTTCAGAACTGTGGAATTAAAAACAAAATTCTTTCTCACATACGCACTGAAATAATTTCATTATATTGCAAAGGCAATTATGAGCGGACCACTTGATGTTGAACAAACCTGTCGTGTTGTATATATTGGGCGCGGGGCATTATGGGGTAGTGCCAGACAATAGTGGCATTGTGGGAAAGCGCCAGTGATGTAACGGTCACTGATTTTGAAACAACCATCGGACCGAGAAAAATTCAAACTTCTAAGAGTATAACGTCTGTAGTCGCTCCGTCACCACGTTTTAAATAAGTGTTCCAGTTGAGTTATTGCAAACACGGAACGTGGCTTGTTTCGCCACATGCATGACCGGTGATGCTAAATTTAGATACCAATAGAAATGCCTACACTTAAGGTCGCTAGTATAATTCAGTATTTAGCTATAGCTATAGACTCAGGAACTGCAAGCCGCGATGTTCTGTAATGTTTTTACTTGTATGTACTTAAGTATTAAATAATGTTCTTTAAGATCATAAAAAAAAACAATAACTGTTTAACCCATAGTATGTTAACTATAGTTCTAGTCCAGTCTAGATCTACTGAGTTATAACATACTGTAAACTATCCATTGCTATGAAAGAAAAAGTCCTGAATGTAAAAAAAAAAAACTTGTTGTGTTTGTAACCATCTACATGTATCAAACTTATTCCATGACAATTGTGGCAATCATGTGGTGTATAGTGGTTATACATAATAGCCTGTATATGTACATGAAAGAAATGCTTATACGAAGATTCTTCTTCCATGCGCATTACCTATTGTGCCTAAGAAATGTACTCTTACTTATACGACACTAGTACTTCGAATTACTCCCTGTACAGTAGCTTGGATATGTAGCTATGTTTTTGACAAATGTACTATTTGTTTTGTTTTTTCGAATAAAGCCTTGAAAAAAAAAAACTGCAAGCCGCGAGGTTGATTCCGGCTGTGTCGCTGACCCGAAAAGGCCTAGGACGGGTTTAATCGCATTCTACTGTACATTGTATCACTCCTCACATTTACTAAACCAATGATGAGAGGCCAGGGCTGCTTCTTGGGCTTCTTAACAGCAGCCGTAATTTAACATACCTAGTTAAGATTTTCTTCCTCAAACATTGCATTCTTTTACCAAAGAAGTAATTGTTTCCTTAGATCGTGTGTCTATTGCTTTAAAGATGAGAAAGATAGCCACTCAGAGAACAAATATGTCCAGTGCACGTACTAGTATCACTCCGCCAAACACACTCACTTCGCTTTTTCTTGACTAGTTTTCCCCACACCTCTTTACCGTCCATCGCTGGGGCAAGTTGCTGGGGGTTTAGGGCTGACGTCAGAGTTGCGTTGCGCGGTACAGTGCAAATTTGGGGTGTGACTTAAAATCCTTGAAAATCCTTCTTTTCCTTGAAAATGTTTGCCCAATCTGGAGACTTTTTGAGTTAGAAGGGACAAGTAGGGTCTAAGCTTTCCTGTTTGGGTCAAAATTTGTTCAGTTCAGCAGTTTAGCTGGTGTAAATACAGGTTTTAGTTATAGGGTGCTACCGGTG
>NC_049992.1:6623486-6639063 GCF_000003815.2 Branchiostoma floridae | reverse complement strand
GTGTGTGTGTGTGTGCGTGTGTGTGCGTGTGTGTGTGTGTGTGTGTGCGTGTGTGTGTGTGTGTGCGTGTGTGTGTGTGTGCGTGTGTGTGTGTGCGTGTGTGTGTGTGTGTGTGCGTGTGTGTGTGTGTGCGTGTGTGTGTGTGTGCGTGTGTGTGTGTGTGCGTGTGTGTGTGCATGTGTGTGTGTGCGTGTGTGTGTGTGTGCGTGTGTGTGTGGGGGGAGAGACAGAGAGTAAGAGACAGAGAGTGAGAGAAAGGCAGATGTTTTTCTTTAAGAAAAGCATGTGACTTAGAGTGCGCATAGTGTCAACCTATACACCATGGAGTCAGCTTTATCCAAAATCAAGAAATTTGGTGGGAGAACCGAAGTAATCATGCGCAGTCTATAAAAAGGCCTATAACGCTGGGCATGTTTTTTGTCTTAATTAACAGGAGATTTTTTCGGTGAGGAGGGATTCCTGAACGGTGTGGACAGCTCCTGTAGTATTGTGACCCTCAGTTGTGTATCCTGTTTCATCATCAATAGGTGAGGGTTGCTGATCAGTACATAAATGATGACAATAAGGTCGTTAACACTACCGACTACGCGTGCGAGGCAACTAGAATTGTGGGTAATATGTCAAAGGTAAAGGCATCTGACGTAACTTAATGTTAAATCTGTAATAGTGTAACAAATAATTTTCTACCTCGACTTTTTCTCTCCATGCCTCCCGCAAAATCTGCTTGGAACTAAGTGGTGCTTAGCTATTTTACTAGCTTTCTAGTAGGACTTTTTTGATAATAGGACTCGTTTCTCTCATATCTTTACAAAATAACATTTGGATCAATATATTTTTATCAAATAGGACAAACTTCTCATCCATTGTCAAGGAGCCCCTTGTGAACTTACTGTTAACAAATCGGAAAGCGCTTTACAGTGACGAGGTTCTGAAGGAACAGGGGTACGACAACGCCATCTGGCGGCTATACAAGCATGGCACCCTGCAGGTACTGCGGAAAGAAAGTGGACAAAACCTGGCGTCTGAAGACAACAGGCCGCTTTCTGTCACAAGAAAGGCGTCTGACACAACGTGAGTTTATCATGTGTTTATCTCGCGTATGCTTTTCTTCTTCTTTTCTTTGAGCGTGCTATTGTCTTAATCAATTAATTACGAAAGTTTTTTTCTTCACCAATCGTCAATAATTAACTCAAACTGAAACAATACAGGGTGGTGATATAAACTTAAACTTTATATTATTAGGGTTAAGAAGTTTTTTAAACAAAAACGTCTATTTAGAATGCTTTTTGGCTTTTTTAACACTGATCACGAAAATGCTAATGCTGATGCTTCAAGCATCTTGGACTATATTTAATTCGTAGTTCTGTTTTGTGCATAACCAGTAAGTCTTATTTGCAAAGCATTTGCATGATTTGTGCAATAGGTACAAGCTGCGTATAACCAGACGAGGTTTGATCCACTCACGTCAGGACGGTCCTTTACGCAAAACGTGCACCACTCACTTCCAGCTACAACTTTACGTAACAACCCGAAAATAATCCATGGAATGTTTCTTCCAGCCCAGTCCATCTAAAAATCTACACTGACTACCCGACAAGATCGAAATACTCTAGCAAGAGATCTAAGAGTGCCCCAGCAGCAATGGTGGGTTCAAACAAGGAGAACACACTCTGGAAGAAGCGTCTGACGGCGACCAAGTCCGCAGTGACTGCCGCCACGAAGATTACTCTGGGTACGAGTTCAGAAAGCGATGCACAGTCCTGGGCGTTTTCGTCAGACGACGCGTCGACTATCATCTCCTCAGACATAGACAAGGTAAAAGACATATATGGAAAATATGTTCGATACTGTTTTGAATGCTCATATAGAAGCTAGAATTCTTGGTCTTTTAACGCCATTTAGGATGTCTAAAAATGCAATATGAGCAAATTATTTTAGTTAGATAATAATTTGTGGAGCATTGGACTTTTAAAATGTCTTGTTACAAAACCACAGGACAGTGGATACACAACCAGTTCGGTCTCATCTATAGAGTCCACTCACGAGTTCCGGCGACGGTTCGCCGCCAGCGAGCTGGAAGCGCAAGGCATCTCGGACAGGGCGTTGCAACTCAAGGCGGAGGCCCTTAACGAAGTAGAGTCATCATATGCAAGGTTAGATAATCATTTATGACGTGTCTTGTGAATACTTGCGATTAATTTACATGCGGCTGTGTAAATGTTGACCTTCTTCAGTGTGTTTGATCCGTTTAATGTGATCTTTGTCCGTTAATTTGAATTTGTGTATGTACCTACAATCACGTGATCATTAGTATGCTGATATCTATGTAAGTTTCATAGGTCTATTACGCCAAATGCTATTATTTATAATATGATGTCATTATCATATATGAATATATATGAATGTTACATTGATATCTTTACTATGTTAATTAGGAGACAGGCTATGATGGACTCTGAAGATGAGGTAGGCAAGATGAGAAAGTCTAAGGAGCCCCTGGAAGACGAGTCTCCTTCTGTCTTATCTCTTCTGACTAACGAAGATGGGACCAAAGAGGAAGAGAAGTAAGTATCATCTCCACACAAGTCAACATTGGATTGAAAATGCCATTCGGAATTCGCTTCTTTGTAAAAAGAAAAAAGGTGTTTGTAGTACTCAAAGAAACAGTTACTCAAGCAACTGGATATGATTTTGGGAACGGTCAGTTTCCAAAAATCATATCCAGTTGCTTGAGTAACTGCCTTGAGTAACTGCCTTTTGGCGTATTTACCTGGATGTCTAATCTTCATCGACGCGTTCGTAGTGTTTGCTAACAGTGCAATTTCTAAATATGTCGCTAGGTGGCACACTGTTATCTCCATTAAATTCTATATTGGATTGAATCGAGAAGTCCCTTCGTTTCTTTGTGAACTTCATTGTTTGTACTTTGTAGTGCCTTTTCAACACTGTATTTTTCCAATCTTCCGCTAGGTGGCACACTGTCATCCATGAGGAACACAAACTAGCAGCAGAAACGCTGGCCGTCACCAGAATCAGGATGATGTTTCTGCGCAGGCGCCTGGGTCGCTACCAAAACGACCGACGGGAAGAACAGAAGAAATCTCGCGAGAGGATGGAGAAGTCTCGCGAAAGTTTCCAGGTTTGTGACGTAGTAGAACAGTTTTTCACCTGGAGTTAAGGTCTCATTAATGACATTTTTTTTCACTGCATTGCTATAGTCACACATTTTATGTTCAACTTCATGGTAGATAGCCCTTGTACACGGAGTTGTACATTAGAGTTGGCCACCAGCTATCATTCTTTCGAACTGCATCAGTTGCAGACGTTTAGACTTTGAGGCAAGGGAAGTCAATGTTTGAAAATAATAGTTATTTGTTTATATTCTATGCATTTATCTTTCTGTCTATTTCTATCTATTTATGCTTTCTTTCACCAGAGTAGCTCCATACATCGCTGATTGTACATGTATCGGGAAACGGGGAAATGAAGATAGATAATGGTTTCTTTTATGCTTGTTTTGAAGAGTAAATGTTATTTTTGTCCCAAATGCTCACTGTAGGACAAGCTACAGAAACTGAAAGAAGAATCTGAGAGAGAAACTGACAAGTCCGACACGGAGAGTAAAGAAAAAGACCAAAAACCAAGCAGATTGGTATGTTTGAATTCTTTTCCTTTGCAAAAAACTACAATATGATGATTGTAGACTTATATATTAATGCCAAATGGGATGAATTCTATTCATCCACCACTTGGACAACAAGATAGATAGAACATAGTGCTTGATTTTTTTAAAGCAAATGCGTCAATGCGTTCTATCGTGTAAGGGCCACGCATTTGCTTTAAACAATCACTATTTCAAGCTATATGATTGATAAAAGTTGCATACTTGCAAAGTTTACATTGCTGATCTTTAAAGTACGCAAACACGATAAAAAGTTACACTAAAAAACACATTTATCAGTAAAGTTTGAATAATACTGCTGGGAATCCAAGCACTTATTTATAGAGTTTTCATTTTCCTCTTTGAAAAGTTGCTCTTCTTTTCAAACAATAGTGATAAAAGTTCCTTTTACCGTTTGTTGATGTATGCAGGTGAAGAGAAAAGCCCGGATGGCCATGTTACGCCGCCGTGCCTCCTCCCAGAGCCTGTCCCGGTCCAGTTCCCAGAGTTCCCTAGTCAGTCTGCCGGACACACCAAGAACAAGAACGGTGAGACTTTCACTTTTCAGTTTGCTATCCTTTACTGAAACACTTACAGGATAGTTTTGATTAGGCCACATTGATTTGACTACATTGATAACATCCTCTTGGAACCCCAAAACTGATGCGAGCGCGCGAATAATGATTTATAGCATTTTATTATATAACGTTACAATCGTTTGAGTTTCTGTAGGTTAAGCTTGCTGGCCCGCCTGTTGTTTTTTTTTCTTGTTGATTGCATGAACGTCTGTAAAATGATTTGCATTGATGTTTAATTGTTTGTAATTTGTAACAAAGTTACCCAATTCGGGAAGCCTGGTAGGCACTTCCTGCGCATGTAATTTTGCTTTTATGAAATAAATAAACATAAAATCCCCGAAAAGATTACACCTGGCTCTGCACATTCCTATCCAGCGAGTATAGTCAGGAATTGTCTTTCCAAAATTAGCTTCGTGGCAATTCTTTTTAATGTTTCCTTTTGATCACTTATGTCTTTTGCACTCTTCTAGCCGGTCCCAACTACTCCCACCACAGAGGGGTCATATCGGTCCAGGTCCCGGCGCAGCAGTGTGACGTCAGAGTCCTCCGTCACGGCTCCACCAGTCTTCGCTCGGCGGTCCACCGCTTCTCTGTTAGAGAGACTCCCTACCACAACAGGTACAGTCATATTGTCCACCGCTTCACTGTTAGAGAGACTCCCTACCACAACAGGTACAGTCATATTGTCCACCGCTTCACTGTTAGAGAGACTCCCTACCACAACAGGTACAGTCATAATGTCCACCGCTTCACTGTTAGAGAGACTCCCTACCACAACAGGTACAGTCATAATGTCCACCGCTTCTCTGTTAGAGAGACTCCCTACCACAACAGGTACAGTCATAATGTCCACCGCTTCTCTGTTAGAGAGACTCTCTACCACAACAGGTACAGTCATAATGTCCACCGCTTCTCTGTTAGGGAGACTCCCTACCACAACAGGTACAGTCATAATGTCCACCGCTTCTCTGTTAGAGAGACTCCCTACCACAACAGGTACAGTCATAATGTCCACCGCTTCTCTGTTAGAGAGACTCTCTACCACAACAGGTACAGTCATAATGTCCATCGCTTCTCTGTTAGAGAGACTACCTACCACAACAGGTGCGTATGGCATGGTTTCTTTGTTAATGTCGTTTGCCGGCATGACGTCATAGCCGACATGACATTTGATCAGATACTTACGTCAGAAATGTTTACAACGTGATCCATACATCGTGATTACGTGGCTATATTGCGATTTTAAAAGATCGTTCGTCGACAAACCTAAAATGCCTATTTTGAAATCAACGGATATATGTTACCCCGCGGATAAAGGTGAGGCTACGCTAGACATAATGTCTCTTAGAGGGAAATATCAAATACTTTTTCGCCAGGCGAACAGCTAGTACTAGACAAAAGTAGGTGACTGTACTTGTGCTATTGTTGCTTGCAGGTCGGGGATCCTTCCCGCGCCCAGCTACACGAGAACGGTCGAGACATCCCAGCTCGCCGTTACCTGTGACAGCCCGGCAGGTCTACACTTCCGGGATCATATAGGGTGTTTACTATCTGTCACGTGATTATCACGTGATCATCACGTGGTGTAACGTCCACCACGTTGTTGTTGTTTTACAATCACGTGATAATCACGTGCGCGACCTTAATCTAGTTCCTTCAATTCGCAAGCCACTATCTCCAGTAAGGACTTTTCATGATGGATTATATTTTCATTATGTGTTATGCTAACTCAATCAAACTTTCACGCTAAAATGTAGAGGGGAGATGTTGCTGAGTCACTCTGAAACACCTAAATGCGGACATTGAATTTGTAGTATAGGTACTAGGTAGCATTTGCGCCTTATGGATGAATACTAATTAAAACACATGAGGACCATACCACCATAACACTAAAAGAGAAAGCTAAAAGATAATATGATGAAATTCTCTTTTTTTTTCAATTTTCCTTCTCTTCGTTGTCTATAAGACAGATTGACTGACAGTTCAACGCATTTCTAAAATCTAAACGATGTGCAACAAGTACTAAAAGGTAATAGGTTACCAGTGAAGTTTCAAATAGTTGTATGTTAGTTGTATGTTGTTAAGATATCCTATCATGTTGTATTTATCTATACCTACAAACCGACTTTGTCTGGATGTAAGAACGACAAGGTTGCAGAGTAGCTAAATAGATTTATTTAAAAAAAATGTGCAGATCAGACCAGTACCATGAAACCTTGTTGTATCTGATCATGGACTAATATGATGCAACTCGTGTACGTGTGCAGTATGCATATGGCAGTTAAGGGAACTGTTCTAATATGTAAATAATATGTTTCTGGAACAATCTCATGTGGGATTTCGACAAGGCCATAGGGCCGCCGGTTAAGTGCAATTTATTTAAAAAGGAAATTAATTAAAGACATAGCAGTTGAATTATGAAGAAACCTTTGTTTGCTTCCTTGTCCATTCTCTCTACGTATTATCGTATAGGGTTACTGTTCAACAGATTGTTTCTTATATAACGTTATTACAGAGATATAGATAGATGAATAATGCAACTGGCCTAAAAACATGTTTGCATACAGTAATATCATACATGCCTTGTAATATTCTGCCTCAAAATATTTCACCTCAAGATACAGATTAATTTAGCATCACAGTATTAAAACATAAGTCAAATGAGTAAACCTTGATATGATATGATATTGCATGCTATAATATACTATAATATTGTATACTATAAAACAAAGTTTGTAAACAAACTATAATATAATATAGTATAATACAATATGATACACATAATATAAAATAATATAAATCAATATAAATTGACATAAATTAATCTAATAACATGTATGATTAACGCCATAAAACAATACTGATAAGAACAGCTGAAATATTTATTATTGCCGATTTAAACCTGTGGTTAACTCGATTGTTTATTAAGAAGGGAAGCAAAATATGGAATCTGGCTCATTGTATAACTATAAATAATATAATATGATTATATATAAGATAATATAATATGATATGATATGATATAACTTAATATAATATAATATAAATAATGTAATATTAAAATAAACAACTGTCTAGAAGAGCTTTTAATCGGTTTGTGTACATTAGCTATGTCAATGTACATAACTTGGATATAATCTTAAAAAATAGAGGATTATTCCGCAACATACAATACATTGCTACCATAATATGGCTATGGTTTTATACAAAATGTTTATATGTGACAGAGACTTTCGTGTGATGTGGTCCAAAACACAAGTAGATTTTGTTTAACTTTTTAAAAATTTACTCGCACAAAATACTACAGAGCGAGCCTAATGGTATAACCTGGATACCAGTCCCTCGCTCTATACTAAAGCCCTTTCGTGCTAATGTATAATCCTTACGCCAGGGAAGGTCACAAGTCCCAGTCTCTAATTGCACTCAGAGGTAATAGACCTTATTCCAGATACGGCAGCCATTTTGGGTCATTCGGGGTCATGCACCAAAACGAGACTGAAGCTGGCACTATGGCTAGCATAAAAATGAATAGGCAAACTGTGCCTTATAATCTTGATGGTATATAATCCAACGACGTTACAAAAATTACCTGGAGGGGGAAATTACGAGACGGAGCTAAATTTTTAATGGTTCAATATGTATTTTTTGTGCGAATGCTGTCAAAATTTGTTCATAAGTGACAGAAACTACGTCTTTGTTGCATAGACCGTTTGTTTGTTTGTTTGTTTATTTCGATCTCCAATTAGAATTTACAATGATTATCATAAACTCTATTCTTCCTGCAGTCGTCCATCAACATTATAAAAACACTATCAAATAACATTAAGTCGACAAAAGTATACAGTATGACACAAAAAGAACTGAAGTAAACTGAATAACTAACCGGGTAGGCTTTACATTGTTTTCATTCAAACACAGGTTGGTTTTTCTATCTAGTTGATGTAATATATATGAGAATAACGCAAAAATGAACATGAAATACTTAAAGTCGTGATTATAATAGTATATGGTCAGGGAATATCATATGGTAACAGTACATGCATATCATAAAGGTAAGAGAATAATACTTTGAAATTAATAAATGATCAAAATTTTTCAGTGCCACTGGGTATACAATAATCGGCCACGTAAACTGGGTTATTAATTGACAAAATACTATTAATAGTACTAGTAGTATAGAATAATGATTGTCGAATTACACTTATCAATTATACATTAGAATTTTTTACATTTTCGTCTGATTCATGACATGACCTATTACATTTCGTAGTAATAAACTAGTAAACTTTGATACATGATAATGTAATAGAATAAACGTATTACGTATGGTATCACTATAATTTCCAATATATGACAATTTTTACTCACACAAATTACTATTGGACGTGCCTTATTGTATGGCACAATAATATTGATAATGAGGTCCAATACACATTCAAGAAGATATTGTTTTTAAACTCGCACACAGTACTATACTATAATACGAGCATAATGATATATATCACTGTGAGCGAGTAGCTTGACAAAAGGCTACGGTAAAGCATTCTGCATTTTGCGAAAACTGTTGCCTCTCTAGTATTGTTACTATCATTTAGAAACTGTTTCATCTGAAATAAATTTTTGTGGTGTTAGCTAGCTATAGGTTTGAGTTACATGTATCCGTTACGGTTGCGCACACCGACGTTTGTCAGTGAAGGAATGGAGGAAGCCAAAGACCCCATCGATGTAGCAATATCTCTCGTAGTCAAACCCGGTGCCTGAGATTTCCCCTCGGCAGCCTCTCGGCGATTGTAGAGGTGAATGGCGACGCACAGAAGGATGATGCTGGCAGCTGTGAGCAGGGCCTGAACACCGACGAACAGGAGGCGGTTGAGCGGCATGTCGTACAGGAGACAGGCGCCCCGCACGCCGCAGCTGGAGGACCACAGCTCGCAGGACGAGTCGATCAGCGCTCCGATGTAGATAGGCGCCGGGATAAACCCTGCGAAAAGTAAACAACAAGTCCATGTATTTACCATATACTAGTACATTGATTCGGTGTACAATAGGAGCGAGCCTCATAGTATCGACTAGCGTATGAAGTTTGTAAGATTCTGGGAAAATATCCCATGTACATACATTTTCTATTCTGTCAGGGCATGCGTTTTTTTGCTAATACAGTCCTGGAAAATCGGACAGTCGATGGACATGTATATATGAACAATTGCGCTTGTCCTACACTCCCTAGAGGAATTCCAATAACTATTCATTTTCAGGGAGTATCTTTTGATTTATTGAATCACTAACAGCAGGATATTTCATTATCTGTTCCGACTTACCGAGCACCCTAGCCAAAAGGGTTTGCATTCCAATTCCAAGCGTCTTGATGTCCGGTGACAGGGCCCTGATAGAATATATAATCAAAAATTTCATCAATGGGTACATGAGAAAATTATCTTCCTTACTTTATCCATAGAAATGCGTCGTTGCACAAACAAACAAAGAAACAATTTCATCGTACACATATTATTCAAATGACAAATTTACAAAATACAAAGGGGTGATTTTCACAGTAAAGAAACGCTTCATATGGAAATAATTGCCTTGCTTATTATGATACTGCAAAGAAATGACATTATATCTGACGTGCTTTACCGTGGGGGATTTCACGTCTTGTTCTATTTCACTAGAAATAGAAGCTTTCAACTAAAATGATCAAAAATGTGCGTTCACCTGAGACCAGCTACGACAATCGGCACAGCAACCATCGCACGGAAAACAAGGTGTAGTGTCAGAAGGGCAAGGAAGGACCGCGAGGAGATGCATTTTGTGGGACACGGGATGGAAAAGGCGGAGGTGCTCGGCCTTCTTTGTACTGAAGATGAGAGGTTAGTGTAGGCGTTTGGCTCCGAAGTCACCGTAACGGTGCGACGGTCCGTCTGAGAGACATTTGCCGTGTCTGCAACTCCGTCTGGTGTGAAATTTTCAGGATTCGGAGTTGCCCAAACTGATGCAAAATATCCAGTCGACTCGTCCATGGCCACCATGATGGTTTGCGTACCAGGCAGCTGCGTGGTACTTCCTCCCGTGATGCTTTGTAGGTTGGATGTCACACAGCCACAGTTTGAATAACTCTGCATTGACCAGACAAATTCATTATTAAAGTATCATCTTTGTGCCTATACAAGATCGTTCAAGATTTCTGTGTTACAATCAGTTTGCTCATTGATCAATGATGACTGATTAGAATACGAATCTGAAACATTGATTCATGCAGGAAAATAGCAAATACAGTAAGTCGCTTTGAAAAAAAGAAGTCTATGAATAGAGTATGGCAAAATGGCAAATGTCAAATACATAACAATAGAAATGTTGCAATTCGAACGAGGCTTCTTACGGCCAGTTGTATCCCTCCGGGGCCGGCTACACTCTGACTCTCGCGACATCTCGCGTGGCAGCCCGAGAAGTAAGTGATGCCATCAGACGCACAGACGGGCCGGTACCTGTCCAACTTGCAGCCACAGTCAGCATTGCAGGGGGATGTCAGGGCGATGCCGCCGGGGAGTCTGGCCAGGGAAACGTTAGCCGTCCAAACTGTAACGACAGAAACGATATCTCATGTAGTGGAGTTATACGGAGTGCAAAGCAGAGAAAGCAGCACGTACCATTATACATGTAAACATGACTGGGCTGGAGATCGAACTCAGTTGACCTACAAAAAACAAGGCGACCACTCCATACCCACCGGCCATTGTACCGGGCTTAAATTCGTTAACTCCCTCCATTTCATCGTTATAGATATCTTAGCAAGGTGTGTGATGATGGATAAGTGCCATACCATATTATTGTAATGCTAGTGGCAGATGAACGAAATTTGACGTCATGATCACAAAGGCAAAGGTTGTGTGGTACAAGCACGCCGAAAGTTGCAAATGTTGGAAAAAACGCTGATCCAGGATGGAATAATGTAAAACAAGTAAGAACAGAGTACATGCAAACACGTATGTAGAATGCACACCGATTTTGACTTACCCGTGTCCGTAGGGAATATTGACCCCTGCGATGGGAGGGCGGGGGCAGCTGATGAAGCCAGCTGGGACCAGGAAGACCAGGGCAAGAACCGAAAAACCCGTGGACATGTAAAGACAACCACGGGGGCCCAACTGAAACCGTCGCAATATGGCGGAAGATGCGAACAGCCCGAATAGAGTGGATGGTAAAAAGACCAGTCCTGGAAATAAATTAGACGGCTTTGTATTGTGATTATGTAAGAATGTGCAGAATGTTAGGGGTTTAATAGCTCATAATTTTCTTATATGTGATGCCAATATATAGAGACAGAGACGAGTTGCATAAACAGGCGTTAATGACCAGCTCCGTATGGTTTTAACGCCTGGGCAGTTACCTTCAGATGAAGAATACACCACAGAATGAGCTACGGGAACCAAGCAGTTTTCGTGATATGTTTCCCATTGAGAGAGACTTTGAGACTTATTTGAAACTCCAATAGTGACGTGCTTTCTGGACTAATGTTCTCATAGCAAGGATGTATGAAAAGAAATGATACAAACCTAGTATAAAGCTGGCTTGAGCCTTGTGCATTCCGAGCTGTGTCTCCATGTACTTAGGGATGAAGGAAAAAGAGTTTCCGGCAGCGTTGTAACTCACGAAAGCCATGGTGATACTCATGAACAGCCAGTTGCTGAAGACCTTTTTCATACCAAGCATTATTTCTGTTGTAGAAGAAAAAAGGAAATTCATTGAAGAAAAATATAGATAAATTATCGACGGATTTTAAACTTACACATTTTTGTCCACCAAACTGGACCATTATGATCAAAACTTGGGTACGGTACATTCGGCTGCACAACTCCTATGCCCCCCTCATAAATTCAAAGTGTGAATGCGTTTGAGTGTTGACAACTAAACTGATGTGTGTCCCCCCTGTGATGAAACAGGGATTTTGGGGATTCGTGGGAGTTTGATCAAATTTGATACATTTCTCTCCTCTTGAAAGATAACTCCAATGTGCTCCATGAGGTTCTAACATGCTTTATTTCCTTCAAAACATGGCTACAAACCTTTTGCGTGTTGCTTCAATGTCTTAGCAGGGTCAAAGGTCGAGGGGGGTTCTGTTCCGGGAAGCATATTGTTGACGTCTTCCTCCTCGTTTTCATTTTCTTCCATTGGCTTTTTTAATGCTGAGAAGCAAGTTGAAGCAAGATACAGATAAATCTGAATCAGTCTGTCATCACCTCCCTCCAATATAGTAGAGTTAACAACAACTAAATGAAAGTATGATATGTTCTTTACAATTTTATATTTTTGTTTTTTTTATAGAGGACTCTATATAAGGAATGCTCTTCGTGCCTAATACTCATATATATAAATATGTGAATTACAAAAAGTAGATAAATAAAATAATTAATTCGAGTTAAGCTTAGTAATTTATAGAGTGTCACATACGAAGTACAGTACAGACCTAATGTAAATGTAGCATTTTACCTCCCCAACCGAAGTCAGGTACCCATTTTTTTACCTGGGCGAAGTGAGAAAGGCCATGTAAAGTGCCTTTACTAACGTCAAGGGCACGGCGAGTATCGAACTCGGGACCTATAGGTCCGAGCCCAGCAATCTGCCAGTTACGCAACACACGACGCCACTGTTTAATCTGTTTACAAACATAGGTTCAGACCTGCTGGGAACAGAAGCAGCCAAAAGGCGACCAGACCCAAGACGCCCATCATGACGAAGTAGCCGAGCCACCAGGCGCCGACCCAGAGGGGGCTCCCCGGGGACAGCCCGAGGGCGGCAGGGTCGACTCCCTTGTCCATGTCCACGTAACGACTCAGGGTATATCCGCCGAGGAACAACCCGGCTGTTGGTCCAACCCCATACATGACGTAAGAGAAACCTGCAAAGAAAGAGACACATTGCGGTACAGCTTGGTATTCAATTGATATTACCAAGTAATTTACCAATCTATTTCTTTATTTCACTTTATTTGTTCAGCTGTGTACAAACAGCCAATCAGAGGGTCAAACTTCAAGCTGGTTATAAATCATGACGCCAAGGTGTATATAGTGAAGCTCAAGGACATTGACAAATCAGAATGAGGTGTAGAATGACATTAACCAATTAGAATGAGGTGTATAATGACTTCAGAAGGAGAGATACATGTGCATTTACGATGTCCCATCAGAGGAGTATAAGTTAAGTTAGTAGACTAGATTTGAAGATTTAGCACACACACACAGAAACTAAAGAGTTATGAAGTATTGTCTGTAGACATCTTGACTAAAATGAAACCTATAAATTCTTCTTATGTACCAAAAGCATAAATTCAATTCATCAAAAATTGGAAAAGTACATTTAGATTTCTAGTGTCACAGTGGAATTTGCATTTTCTCATGTGCATGTCATGTTTTGATAAGCAATCTTTATTGGCAACGACAAAAGTACAGCGACTTTCGTAAGGTCTACATGAATAACAACTACTTACAGTACAGCTAAACACATATATATGGATATCTATAGGTATGGATACATCAACATAAAGGGTCTAGCATGTCATTTACACTATTGGTTCTACGGTATAAACAATCGTGAATATATTTGCCTACTTGTACACAATGTGGATTTTCGCCTCCCAGAATGTACTTGAATTTATCTATCAAACAGAGAGTAGCAAAGTAAGCTATACGATGGTCAGCCTGTTCCTCGGTGTATATGGTGTCATAACGCCTGGTCCTTTTCTATAACCACCGAATAAAACCAACGAGTGAGCGAAGCAAACGAGATCCAGGCGTTATGATACCATAAACACCTCTGGGCGGGTTATTGACCCTTAAAAAAGGCATGTTTTACCTCAATGCAGCCTCTACCTTTACCTAGTCGTCATCATTTTGGAGAAAAGAGAAATTTAAAAAAAATTTGGGTTTGTGAAAAAAACAGCCTCGGTATGACTTGAATTTTGCTTTCTAGGGAGAACTCAATGCAAAACGGGAGTATAGGGGTAAACGAAGATTCGGTAGTAATGATAAATGTAAAATAGATATGAGGCGACTTCCACTAGTTTGCTCCTTTTTGTTATTTGGCAATAAGCATTTATGAAAGTCACTCACCTAAGTAGAATGGGAGGGCCTTTTTTGTCACGTAATCATCCATGTAAGTCGTTCCCAAAGGATAGGCGGGAGCCACGCCAATACCCTGTAGAATCTATGAACGCAAAGAACAAAGATTGTATGAGCTCTCTGTTGCATCCCAAAAGTGCTTCTGTCCCAATAGCGCTTTTTGGATAGAGCACATTTGGTATAATAGCACACCATCCACCCTGGTTACGTGATACAAGCATAACAAACGGATCAATTCAGCGAACGCAACGTTTCCTATATTATACTAAGACGCTGTCCTTACAGGATTACTTCAAAACAAAACTTCGCAATGACAGACACCCCCCAAATATACTCTCCAAGCAGAGGTTAGGCTGCGGCTGATACAGTAAGATACAATACAAAATAGGAAGCCCGATAAAAACGACTAAAAAAACGTTAAAAAACAGCCGAAGCCTAACCCCTGCTTGTACCCCCAAGCAGTGCGACTAACGACTTGATCATGAAATATATACGATTATCATATAGCCAGATGGAGTTGGCCAATCAGAGGCCCCCATTTCCCATGGGTTATCAGGCAGTAACCTCAAAAGTGGTCGGTTATTCTAATAACCGACCACTTTTTGGACCGCACCATTATACAGGGGACAGTCATGAAATTTTTTTGTACTGTTGTTTGTGTGTAAACCATGCATAACTGTCAAAAATATTATGATTGATTGGTTATGTTAATTAGGGCTCCACATGGGGAATATAGGGATACTTGAAAAGGAATTATGCTGATTTTACACATTTTCATTATGGCTTTCTAACGTGATTAAGCCGGTACCTTCCTAAATCACTTCATATATACGTACTTTGTCGTGCCCAAGTGAAAAGGCTCTGCATGGGGGGGTACCAGGACTCCACTTAATACATGTAGTTTGTATTGCAAATAAGCCACATGTTGATGCTGATATGCTATCTCACAAACAGATGATTAGTTAGAATTATTACTTAAATGATGATGATGAAATAGTTTAATGTTTGTATTATATATAGACACTATTGTACAATATATATTGCAAATGTATTTTTATGTAATGTATTAAAGTGTTTATTTGTTATAAATGAATTTGTGTGAAATAACTGTCAGTTGGATAGGCTATATGATAATATCGTTAATGCCCCGCCTTATCCTCGGTGTATATGGTGAGATAATCCCTGGTCAGGTGCGATAACCACCTCATAAACCACCTCGTTCGCTC
>NC_049992.1:6573960-6623386 GCF_000003815.2 Branchiostoma floridae | reverse complement strand
CATATACACCTCGGGGCGGGGCATTAACCCTTTATTAGCTCGCTTCTTAGCTTTGACTTCTTTCGATAGGGCAATTACTATCCACGAATGTTGCACAAATTTCATTTGAAAGATTTTAATACGTTTTGTTTCTTTCCATTGTTTTCTGGAAAACAGTATTCCGCTTCGAAGAAATTTGCTCACTTTTACAGCACACCAAAAGCACACACAAAAACTACACAAATGTTCATTCTGTAACGCTAGCTCACCTTCATTCTCAGGAACCTATGTCGGTTGTTTTTGAAAACGGAGTATTTAAGAATATCAAATCGACGGACGTTGGTTTTAACCTGTTTTTCATTGAATATATTCACAATTTGAAATAATTGTCCGTCGTCTTGATATTCTCAAATGTCCAGTTTCTAAATACAATGGATATAGGTTACCCTGTGGATAAAGGTAACCCTGCTTACTTTCTGCACTATTCCTGGGTAATAATACACATGAACTGTGCTGTGATCTCACCTGTGCCAAAAAGAGCACGGCGTACACGCCAGTGTAGGGGGAAGACGCGGACTCCTGCCCTGCTGCACATGTGGTAGATGCACTCCGGTTTGAGGCACAAACGTCCTGCAAAAAATCCACATGGATTATTATAATTATTTTGCTACCTCAGTAACTGTGTAAAAGCGGTAGTTATATTCCACATATGAAAGGAACGAATTGCAAGCAAGTAAAGCTTATTTCACTTCATTGCCCCTATTGCCACAAAATGTACGTGTTCCAAAACCACGTGTTTGAAAATTAAAAAAGTATATTGAACAACAAGTTCTGTCCAGAAGTACCCCATTGCAAATCAACCCAGTCTTTAACGCAGTTTTCCCAAACCCTCTGCAAGAATGAAGTCCTCCACAGACATCCCTATCCAGCAAACAAACACTTCCATGTACTTGTAAATGGGATATTCTATAATTAATGCTATTGATTTTTTTGGATGAACAGTTTTGCCGACCTCGCCGAAAAATACCATAACAAAGACCCCCCCCCCCCCCATCACGTAAAAAGAGTTTTTTGACAGGCTGCCTCGGGAGAATTAACTAACAATGCCAGGCAGCTGCAGCAGATTTGGAAAATAAGATAAAGCGTTGTATCCGATGCTTTGGCGCAGATAAAGCATTGTATGCTCATATCTGAAAATGTAGCATTTCAAGTTTATAACTTCTTACCTTGTTGGTTTCCTGTGTTCCGTTCGCTGCAGCGCCCGACGCGACATCGTAGGCAGGGGTCATGAAATGGGGGAGGCCAAATGCGAAGGTACCGACGGTAAAAATCAACATGCAGATACCTAAACATGAAATACAGAAACCGTTACCATTTCAATTTTTACTTTTCTGTGTTACCGATTCTCAGATTGTCCTTTATGTTGTAAAATTGGGATCCATATGAATATAGCGTATAGAACAGTACAAGACAAAAATATCACAGTAATAGGGTCTTTATTATAAAGCCATCCTTACCAAGTATTTTGGGTCGATTGACTCCAGGTCTACCTCCGTAGTAGGACAGCCAAACTAACCCAAGGGTACTCCCTATGTCCGCTGCACTGGCGATCATCCCGAGGTCTTTGCTTTCAAGTTGGAACCTGTAATAACGTTGATGTTCAATGTCAACACGTAGTTTAGAACTGTACTGTATACCAATGTTTGAATGCACCTGGTCATCGGAGACTTCATTAGCCACCGTATCAAATCGGCATGTACAGTAACACCTGTTAGGCAAATTGTGCAGGAAAGGGCGTTTGAGTGGAACTTGGCACTTCTACATCATCATCATCATCGGTCGACGTGATCACACATGTTCGCACATGCTTACACACAACGGGGTTATACCGCCCCTTACCTTCGAGACCGAGAGGGTAGCAGCCGTCGAGGCGAAGAGAAAGGCGAGGAAGGCCCGTCAAAGTAGAACTGCAACTGTAAACATGTAGACTTGCCATACTCGTGAGAGTGGCCGTCCATCACGGGGTGACATGCCCTTTCGGTGGCTAATCACAAGATGGGGAACCGCACTTCTACATAGAGCCAAATAACTTTCACAAATCAGGAAAATATGTCATACCTACGTTTCAACATACATGTTATGCCTAGGTTACACATAGCCGAATTTGGCTCCCGACTCTCTCCCGACTATGGTTTAGGAGTGATTCGGGAGCTAGTCGGCTGGAGTCGGCTGGAGTTCGGCTGAGTCGGCTGGCGCTCGGCTGTTGTTCGGCTGAGTCGGCTGGTGTTAGGCTGCTCCATCCGAATGTTTTGAAATGTTCAAAACATTCGGCTCTGAACGGCAACTCTGGAAAGGGTCGGTTGGTGATCGGCGGGTGTTCGGCGCGGTCGGCTAGTGTTCGGTTGGTGTTCGGAGTAAGTCGGCAGTCAAATTAAATCTTAACCACGCCATAAACATTGCTGATTTTCTCCCAGCTTGTTTCCAACTTACCAATGATTCACCCCCCCCCCCCCCCCCCCCCAAGACCGTAGAAAAATCTCTGCTAACTCATTTCCAAGCAAAAAGACTATTGCCAGGACGTAGACAAATCACCCCCGAACTTCCCACGACCGACATCCAGTCAAAAACAAAAAGAACCATAAATGCCGCACTGGAGCTATATGTGATCCAAATTTGATCTCTTGGTGATGTTTACAAAATAGAAGAAACTTTAAGGATAATTTTGATATAAAACGAAAATGAGCACTCTTTTGAAAATCGCTGATTATGTCTATTTCAAGTCGAGAGAGGGTCGGCAATCGGTTGGGGATCAGTCAGGAGTGATTCGGCAGTCTGCGGCTAGAGGTCGGCATGGTTGGGAATAGGTTAGTTTGCATTTGGGACATAGGCGGGAGTAAGTCATTTACTGGTCGGGAGATGTTCGGGACATGTTCGGGGCTAAAAAAAATAGGCGTGGCCTAAACTGGTCAGACTACTCCCGAACTACTGCCGACTTGGGTCGCTAAGAGTCAGCTGGTGTTCGGGAGCCAAAGTCGGCTATGTGTAACCTAGGCATAACTTACCAGTCGCCAAAACTTGCCCAAGCTCGAATCTTTCACTTAAGGTGCACTCTCACTGCACTTTGTGTCACCCTTGCGTCACTGCGGGGTTCGAAAGATACTCAACGAATTTCAGGGATAAAGAACGAATTTTCGTACTTTTTGTGTATTTTGTCGCCTTCTAAGTCATACCTTTACGTATTACGCAATATCTGAATGAAGCGGAGAAAATAACAGGACAGTGAAGTAGTGAATCCCGCACTGACGCACGCTTGACGCAAGTGCACTGAGAGTGCACATTTAGCTAATGAGATACTGCTAGATTGAGCATAGTTCAGTGCCTAATTTGAAGTGGTCAATGGCCTAGCACTCAGCAAGGACGTTATTTGATATTGCACTTAAAACACTTATCACCAACAGGAATAGATACTACAACTTTGATTAAAAAAACCGAATACATCAGTCCTCGAAGAAGAATGCATAGACCCAACACCTGACGGTTAGCAATTACAACAAATTCACCTTTTATAGCATGCAAGAATGGTACGTTTTCAGGAAATCACCAGCTGGCTGTATATGATACAACACCACGGAGACTATAACATTAAGCGGAAGCACGCTGGAGTGTGTTTATGGAGGAACCTTTGCGCTATTGAAGCCACTTTTCTCTTGCACTCTCACTGACTCGAGCTAGGCACTGCTGCGTGTCAAGTCCAGATAAACGGGTTATTGGAAATCGCATGCGCAGTGTTGTCAGTTTATAAAATAATTATTGGATGGTTATGGCATAATTAAGGCACTGCGGAGGCACAATGTCCTTTATTTTTGTATTTAAAAAACACATTGCCTTTGTTGAAGGCACCTTAGACTTCGTTGGAGGCACGTTGTATTTCGTTGGAGGCACTTTTGGAGTCACGAAATCAACAGTGCCTCCAACATGCCTCCGCTTGGTGTGATAGGCCCAGACTAGGGTCCCGATCAAAATAATGCAGCAAACCTGCGACTTGTCTGGTGGGACCGACTTGACGATGTCCCTCGCCTGACTCAATGTTACATTTTAGGATGATAAGTCTTTGAGAAGATAACGGGGGCCGCCCTAAGATGCCCCCTGCCCTAAGATGCCCGGATTTTTTGCTGATCCTATTATTCATAAGTACAGCGTGTTTGTTGCCACTGACTTTGCCAATCAAAAAAAGTTAAATAAGCTTAGCCAATGCATACAGCTGTTATTTGCATGCAAAGTATAGTTGTAACGTGTATTGTATATTTACTTATCGTTTTGTCGAAAAACAGATTTTTACCAATAGTGATGATTGCGCTGAAAAAGAGGGTCGCTTCGTAGCGACGGCTCGTGCTACTAAAT
The DNA here is from genome assembly GCF_000003815.2 of Branchiostoma floridae. Taxonomy (NCBI): domain Eukaryota; kingdom Metazoa; phylum Chordata; class Leptocardii; order Amphioxiformes; family Branchiostomatidae; genus Branchiostoma; species Branchiostoma floridae. The sequence goes on along the minus strand of NC_049992.1, from coordinate 6,619,006 downwards.
GTACGATCTGTATCAAGCAGTGGCACATTCATAACATAGATAATAAATATTTACAAAACAGCAAAAAGTTGAGTCTCTGAGTGTTTGTTTAGTAGAAAAGCGACCTGAGAAAAACAACGTAAACACCACAGTCGTTCACGGGAAACGTTGATATTTTTTGTTTATGCCCGGGTGCGTAATGGCGGCGGGACGCGCGACCGCGCTGCGGTGTCCAAGCCTTACACTACAAAAAATGAATTTTCTTATCTTTCTTGTTTTTTCTTGAACAAAGAAAACTAATCTTTCAGCAAGAATATCATTCTGTATACAAGAATCCCTGTTTTGAGAAAATTCAAGAAACCCATATTTTTCTTGTGCTAAGAATTTTTTTCTTATCGCTAATGGACCAAAACTTCTAGAATAGTTTTCTTGTGGTCAGAATCTGTTTCTAATACATGCATGCTGAAGAATGAATTTCTTACATCATGAATGAATTCTTAATCTTGCATGAAGATTGAGGTTCTTGTATGAGGAATTACTTTCTGTCTCCAAGAGTGAATTTCTTATATGTAGTACAAGAATCGCTTTCTTGCATGAAGATTGAGCTTTTTTGTGCCTGCAATGCCATTCTGTCTTCAAGACTAAATTTCTTGCAACTACAAACCTAGAATCAGTTTCTTACACTAAGATTAACATTCTTATATAAAGAGTACAAACAACTCAATGTTGACAGTTATGTCAATACATGATGGCAATCATATTTATTATCATCAATATGATTCATACAAGTTTTGTGGTGTTTTCCTCGATTACTAATTCCTTACCAAAGATTGCAAAAATCAACCATTTTGTAACTACGCTTGCTTATTGACATTTTTTCCTGATACAGTACCGTGCAGCCAACTATAACTAATTGTCCTTATCTGAAACCATTAGAGCTACAATGTTGCCGTTGCTGTAGTTATAATGAAGACTTCTTCTTGTTAGGGGCTTTTCCAAAGTTGAGATGGGAATATCCTCCTTGTACCAGCAGGTTTCTGAGCCTAGAACAACACACAAAGACCATGAATGATCATCAATTCTTATATCGCCCCCCTCCCCTTGTAAAGGCCAACATCTCTATACATTTCCTTCTTTACAAATATTATAGTCAATTCTTTGTATTCTGCAGAATTTCATGCACTCTACTTACATATTCTGTAATTACTGTTTGGTTTATGATAAACATCTACAGAAATAGTAGCTTTGGAAATCGTATTCCAAGTAAGATGGCTAACATACCTGCATGGGGGAGGGGGGCATCCGGCTTGGCCTTGGCTTCGGTAGCATTTTGAAACTCTAAAAAAGCTAGCCACGTTGTATGCAAGGTCCCACATGATGCAGAAAATCGTCTTTACGAAACACATCATATTTGTTCCCTGTTAATGTAAGAACTAAAGGACATCTGAGGCAAAAAAACTACAGAGCTGGAGCACTGTGACTTGCAACTGTGACTCCCAGTTCAAAATCGCAGCAAAGGATGATGGGAGTAATTTCCCATGATCCTTAGCAAAATGAAGAATCTTACTGCAAGAAAATATTTCTTAACTCTCGTATTGGGAAAACAAAAGAAAATCAATGCTAGCTCAAAATTATTTTTCATATCTTGATGCTCCAATTGTTTAAACGTAGTTGTCAAGAATATAAGGAGAAAATTATACTTTTATTGTTTTCATTAATCATTTCTTGTTTTTCTTATTAGTATTCAGTCAAGTGAGTTCTGAAAAATATGATAATATCTCCTTACATATCATCAAGAAAAACAAGAAACGTCTTTTCTTAAACTTTATGGATAAAGAAACATTCAAGAACATTTAAGAATTTCATGCTAGTTATAAGTTGTTTTGCAATTTCTTGATTTTCTTTTTTTTCTTTTCTTTGTTGAACAGTATTTGCTCAAGAAACTGATTAAAAAAACTATTGCATTTTCTTAAGTTATAACATGAAAACCAAGAATTACGTTTCTCGGACATTCTACATTGAGACAACAAGAAAGTTCAAGAATGTTATTCTGGTAAAAACAAATCCTAAAGAAAAAACTGGTATAAGGCAAGAATAATAATCTTCAGGATAGATTCTGCAATATTTTCCATTTGAACAAACAAGAAGCAAATCTTGTGTAAAGACTGGAAAAGAAAGTTCTACTTTAATTTCTTGAACATTCTTGCTCAGTGATCATTATATTAGAAATATTTTCTTCAGTTAAGAAAAATCAAGAATAAAAATCTTTGTGTAGGAATTAGCATACAAAGGTTTTACAGGAGGTTTCTTGCTTTTCTCAACCTTTCTTTATACAAGAAACTTTTTCTCTCCGTAAGAAAAAACAAGAAAACAAGAAAAATAAGAAAAAAGATTTTTTGTAGTGTACTTATTCTTTAACATGTGATTGGAAGCGTATTTGAGACAGACATTTTACAGGAAGATATGAAAGGCATTTTCCAAAAACTGCATGGAATTTTGTATACGTAGGTTGTACCGTTATTCTTAAATGTTTTTTTTTTTTAATTTCGTGCTGGGACTGAGCTCATCACGTAAGTGAGGTTTTCTGTCGAAACACGACCTCGATTGTGCTGGATTTAGCCCTCCTCGCGGGAGACCAGAAGCACACACAATCACAGTTCTACTGTCAAAAGAAAGCTAGTATATCATAAAAATAAAATTTGTATTTATGGTCATTCAAATTGGTCACCAGCTTCCGAAAAAGAGAAAATCACAAAAGCGGGGCAAGTTAGGGCGCACTGTCTAGCGCACCAAAAAATCGGAAGTTACATTCACGAAAACGTCCTCAGTTTTTGCCACTTGTAACTAGTAGGGTGAAGGATTCATGATACATATGAATGCATTCCTTATTTAAGTATGTTCTTTAGATGAATGTGTTAAAATTTCATTGATCAAAACTTGACCACTCTCTGGCAACTAGTGATGGAGCGCCGTGAGTTCGAGCGCGTAAAAAAGCGGGCATCTTAGAGTGGCCCCTTTTAGTATCTAAATTCACTTCAGCTCTTGTTACGTTTTTTTTTCTCTAAACAATGCTTATACGTTTTTCTCTTAATTACCTCCATGAAATGTCATGGAATGGAGGTTATATTTTCTGTTATGTGTCTCTGTCTGTGTAGATGATTACTCAAGAACGGCTGGATGGATTGGTTTCATACTTGTTGTGTTTGTGGGGTGTGATGAAAGCTCGAATCGATGAGATTTTGGGCGCCGTATCTGTCGTTATAATCTATGTAATAATATCAGAAATCACCCCTATATCTGCGATATATTGGAACAGGCATCATGCTTTAAGCCTTTGTTAATGGGATTAGCTCATCTCAGATAGTGAGGTGATTTCTACGACAGCTGTTTGGATCTGTGTACAAGATTACTCAAGAATGGCTGAATGGATTGGTTTCATACTTGTTGTGTTGGTGGGGTATGATGAAAGCTCGAATCGATGAGATTTTGGGGGCCGTATCTGTCGTTATAATTGATGTAATAATATCAGAAATTTAATCACCCCTATATCTGCGATATATTGGAACAGGCATCATGCTTTAAGCCTTTGTTAATGGGCTTAGCTCATCTCAGATAGTGAGGTGATTTCTACGACAGCTGTTTGGATCTGTGTACAAGATTACTCAAGAATGGCTGGATGGATTGGTTTCATACTTGTTGTGTTGGTGAGGTATGATAAAAGCTCAAATCGTTGAGATTTTGGGGGCCGTATCTGTCGTTATAATCGATGTAACAATATCAGAAATCACCCCTATATCTGCGATATATTGGAACAGGCATCGTGCTTTAAGCCTTTGTTAATGGGCTTAGCTTCAAGCAGATAGTGAGGTGTATGACAGCTGGTTGGGGAACCCCGAGCTTTTTGACCTGGTGTGTTATACTTCGTTTGCGCTGTTAGATTTTGTGCTCCGCGTGGCGTTATGACTCTATGCGTGGCTATAATATATATCTGGCATCAACTTGTCCCCGTATCCTACATGTAGGTATTGGTTGAAGGATATTTCAAGAACACCACGCTACCATATGGCGTCGATCTATTAAACTCACATTATACTTCAAGTGTCACATATTTATATTTCCTAATCAGATGGACATTGTTTTTGTCTTTGAATGAAAAACCAGTTCTCTCCCATAACAGTAATATCCATTACTCTCAAATACAACCGACCATCAACATACATAACATCCACAAAAGCAATAAATATTTCATGGAGGTATGAGGTCCCCGAACTCTAGTTACTTTTCTATGAAATATTCGTTTAAACACTATGCTATGTTTATGGGTTTAGTCATTCATTTTTTCACCATATTTCTCCAATTGTTCTGCCAGTTCATTCTAGTGCGTGACGCTGAAGAAGAGTGGCGGATGTCACTCGAAACGTCCTGGATTAAATCTCATTTTTGTATCTTGTTGTAGCTACTAGATAGATACTAGATAGATAGAGAGATTTCTTAACTGAATTACATCTAATTTACAAAAGGTTACAAGTAATCTAGATACAACAAAATCTTACACAGTCATAAACAAACTATATGTAGTAGTACATAGTACACCAAAAAGGAGTTACTCAAAGAAATTTTACACAGTTACATAAAAAAATACACTTCGGTACTATACGGGGTGGGTTGGAGGAAAATCGTCTTTGTGACTTCTAGACCGTGAGAGACATAGGCTTTGCTGTTGCCTGTGCTACAGCTAGAAGGGAAGTGAATGGTTGAGAGAGCATTCCAAGAAGCTAGATGGCCACATGGAGTGTCACTATCTCCGGCCAACATGTGGGATCAATGATACCAAACCACTCAGAATTTGCTGCGTTGAAAATGCTATTATATAAGTTAAAAACAGCATAGAGATTGTAGAGATTGAATTGTATTTGAATATATACTGATGAGTACATTTAATCAAAACGTACCTCGTCTCAATAGTGGACAGCACTGCAGTGAGAAGGCCGATCCCAGCAACACTTTGAGTGAAGATGGTCATACACCAAACTACACAGAACAATTTAGCATTGGCCAGTCTTCGGGCCCACCTAGGATGGTAACAAGCCACTCCGCATTCTACTGTGTCGTCTTCCTCTCTTGCCATCTTTGCTTCCCTTGCGCCAAACGTTCAAGATTTAGATGAAACAAACACTTGTTACAGGAAATAATGTCGACAGGTGTGTTCCTTGTCTAATCGAAGCTGGGAGTGGTTAAACAACCTCAGCACGCCCACAAGCATGCGGAATAATGGAGACCCCTGGGGGAATTCCTGACATGTATATAACCCCTATCGTTTATAGTCGTGCTCCAGGCGACAGTACGGCAGGCGGAGCATGAAGCCACTGTTTACAGTCAGTGAGGCAGTGACATACGAGGACAGAGCTGTCATTGCGTGCCCTTTATCTGGACATAACATCTTTGATAAAGCTTTGAGTGAGTCCTTTAAGTGTTTCTTCCTTCTGTCACTACCATGAGAGAAATATGTGTTCTGCCAAAGAAGGGTATTCTCCAAAAAGAGGTCGAGTCCCGGAGGTAGAGTAGTCGAGAGTTTATGCTTGAAGGATAAAAGAATTCGAATGGTATATGGGGAAAAGACGGTGGGAAGGGTCAACGTTCTGTGCATGTCTAGGGCCCGTTAGTACGTTGACACCAAACCACCCAAAACACTTCACAGGTTTGTCCCGTCTCTGGGCCTAGATAGAAACATGTAGTTTACTGACACCATCAACCACCATATCACCATTTTTTGTGGAAAAATTTTCCTTCAACTGGAAGTGTTCCATATGAATGCCGGCTGGTTGGAACACTCTAAAGCGCTTGTCATTTATATTTGCTTTACTGGCACTGTCAGACTGAAGACACTCGTCTTGTAATTGCAGATATTTGGCCTTTAAAACTTTCACCTCTTTTCTCCAGTCGAAGGGGAGCTTGGAAAGCTTAGACCACAATGTTTTGTTCAAGTGATCGAACAACATGACATCCGCTCTGGTCCATTGGCGGACTTTTTCCGCCATATCTGCTGTCATGCTACGTATGGATTCATTACTTCGAGCGTTCTTTTTGAAAAACATATCTAGAACACATCCGTGTATAGTTCCTGTTCAACATCAACAGTATCAACATCCGTGTATAGTTCCTATTCAACATCAACAGTAACAACAAATATTGCTGTGTCTGTTAGAATGAATAATTTGGTGGCATTCGTCCCTTCCAAATATATCTGCTTGGGTGGTACATGTACAGGTCGATGAGAAATTCCTTTTTTTGGAACCCCTAGCCAAGTCGTGCGGCAACATTACGGAAGGCGAAGCATGAAGCTAGTATACAGTTGGTGACAGATTCGGGGAACGTTATGTAGTTTACTGACACCATCAACCACCATATCACCATTTTTTGTGGAAAATGTTGTCCATCACTACTTATTTCTGGCTAATGTTGCGACGAAAGTACCCTTCTTTACTGACAGTCCATTTTGCGTACGTATTTTGTCGTATTACTGGCAAAAAGACGTTAAACGAAACATCACGACATCAGTAACGCTAGTTCACCTTTATCCGCCGAGTGACCTTTATTCGTTGTCCTTAAAAACAACACATTTAGGAGTATTAAGTATGCGGACTGTGGTTTCAAATTTGCAATATTCTCAAAATCTTCCTATTTGAAACCACTGTCCGTCGAATTCATATCCCTAAGTACGCTTTTTTGTACAAATAACGGATATAGGTCACCCTCGGATAAAGGTGAACCTGCGTTACTCAGATAGGAAGGAGACCATGGAGACTGAAGCAGGACAATATCCTGTTTCTGTGCAACTCGACCACATCTCTACACATGTGATTGTGAATTCACGGTAATTTAGCCTGAGTATCGTCCTAGTTTTTTTCTAGTCTATTTGCAGAACACAATGGACTACTACTACTATTTACTTTTTGGACAGACGAGGACTATGTGGCACTGCACTCAAGATGGTAACTTATATTTACAGTGCCACATACACAGTACAGTACGAAGGTAATGGTAATCTTTTTCTTTTACCTCCCCGACCGAAGTCAGGTACCCATTTTTACACCTAGGTGACGTGAGGAAGGTCGTGCAAAGTGTTGCATATGTGACGTGTCTACAGTGAATCATCGTTGTATTTCCTTGCATTTGCCCTGTAAGGAAATAAATAAAGCCTACACGCGATTATACATAAGTCATATATGGTAAAAGAACGCATCATGTTTTTATATTGGGCTGCAAATTTAATGTAGCTATATATAGAATAAGCAAAGAAAACAACATTTGACGTCTCTATTCTATGGCCAGGTCTTTATAATGTCAAGCCTTATTGAAGCAATGAAGAGTACGAGGATGTGCTAAATTGGTATATACGTATGGACTCATTCGTTACCAGTGTCTCTACCTCACTGCTCTGGGTAAAGCAACGATATCGCCATATAGCAAATGTGTTACTTGTATCATGTGCTAGTCAAATTATTCATTTGCTCGTTGCAATATAACGACCCCTTCACATACCTACGGTCACAAATGTTTGAATTAAAAACAGAATAGAAAGTATGGTCTTATAGATTTCCCATAGTCGGCAATATATAGTTGGAGATCTTACATTGGCAAGTTGAATAAATCTCAGAATTTCTCTCTTACACTTAGGTGTTACATGAGTTGATGTCTTAATTCGATTTTTATTGACATGGCTATTCTGTTACTGATAACTACAAGTCAATGACCACAGTATATGCTAAAAGTATACACATCATATACACATTGTCTTCTTCTGTTGTGTTGAGTCATTGACAGACCTGGGGTTTAGTTTTCACCTACCGTCACCTATGGATATGCGAGTAAATACTTGAATGAAAGAAACCCAAATCAGGAACCATCATTGATCAACATCGTTTGTTTAGTGGGGTGAACATTCTTCCTTATGCTATTTTTTTTACATTGGCATAACATGTTCTAGTTAATTGTCTATTGGAATTTTCATGCAATTATTGTTTGTGACGTCTTTCGCTTTTTTTATTTTGGTAAACCAATCATCAACTAATGTCATGCCCTCTCTTTCATATTTTATACACCAAAAATAATGACATCAATACAACATATTGCTCATGATCAAACATTTCGTTTTACACCAATCACACCCCTAAAGGAAAACACTAGTCTTGCGAAGTAGCAAAGTCTGCTCAAGCATTGCTGTATTTGTTCTGTGCAAACTGCATGCTTGCCTGCAAACGGGAAACAGAGTGAAACGTTAGTTATCTTTATTTATATATACCTAGTTGATTGTGTATTGCATCATAATGACATTCACACACGAAAGAGTGTGTGTGTGTGTGTGTGTGTGTGTGTGTGTGTGTGTGTGTGTGTGTGTGTACATATGTATCTAAACTGTATCGTTTTCCTCCTTTTTGTACCTGCATGTTGGTCAGGATCTAGTAGTACCCTTTCTTGGTACGGTCCATGACTTCCTTGATCTGCTCCGGGGTCAGGGCGATGTTGTACACCTGAGGGAAAAGCAGTATATTGTATGTATCATCAACTTTCAATTGAAAGTCTATTGAAAGCTCATCAGCATCATTGCTAAAAGTGGATATGGATTTTTTTCTAAACCTTGTCCCGCTAAACAGGACCTATTCTGTGCTGCTGCTGCAGATTTATTCTCCACTGTATATGCGGTTACCTGCAGTATGCCGCACGTACGTAGAAATACCCCAAACCTGTAAAGATTCAGGGCCGACCTACAGCAGGTATTATACATGTGTGCAACCCGTGTATATACGGATTCAGTAAGACAAGGGTTGTTAAGTTGAGGATCGAGACAAAGTGTACCTGCATGTGAGCAATGCGCCCCTTGAAGCAGCGCTTGTCCTCTTTACCATTAGCGTCTGCCGGTTTGCCGGCCATGCACACAGGAGACTTGGTGGCCAGTTCCAGAACCCCAACTTCTTCGGAGGCAACCTGCATGGAGTCATTTCATAAAGGCCTTGATGTCAACCCAATGTAACAATTCCAGGCATAAAATGAAACAACATGACAAAAATATAACAACAGTGATTCATCATATAAGGTTAATTTGGTAACATCTCATTGAGTTATATTTTTCAAACTCCGAAACAAAATCCGTCCCTGCGGTTCAAAACAGCGGATAGGGTACCTAAACTTAGATTACTTTATTTGCCCCCTTGTCGAAGGTAATAGAAGAGGCTAGTTTCTACCAGACTCCGGTCTGGCCGAACAGTAATAGGGGACTTCTAGGAATAAAAGCCTAGTAGGAGTTAATTGGCCTAGTAGTGACTGATTGAAATTCCATGGCAACTTATTTATCCCTATTTGGCCAAATTCTTTTTTTTTTCATCCAACTAAAACGTCTGCTTGGAAACTAAGATGAAGCGAGATTTTGTACAGCCCAGCAGCTGTGTTTTATACGGGGGAAAAGGGGAAACGTATAGTTATTATGATTTTGAATGATACCGTATCGTACCTCCTCGGCATTCCTGTACAGCTTGACCTGGCCTGTGGTGGCATTGTAGGTGGCCGTCACGAACTGCCACTCTCCGTCCGTCATCACTTCTGCTTTGAGTTCAGGCGATGTTTTGCCACCCTGGTCAACGAATCTGGGAACATTGAAATAAGAAAAAATGAAATGCAACCACATCCATAGCTATGCTTTGGTCATATTTGTAGCGCTACCCGTAGGGGATGTAGCTCTGACTGGCCCATAAGCCCCAAAGTTGCCCCGGCGGGGTACCTCTCAGTGGCAGGTCACGGCGGCTATTTGTTACCAAGTCCCTAGTTGATTTGAAATCCAACTTGAAAGTAAGCCGGGGCCCGGTCATGCCCCAAATTACCACACAAGAAGTAATAATTTCATTATTAATTACGCAATAAAAGTCATAATTCGCGTCCGTTACATCTGTGTACATCCGCCTCTAAACTAATTTCTGCTGAAAAACATTGGATTTCATTCTCCTTTCTTTCGGTTGTCCTCCTTGATTTTTTTTACCCCATTCAGATTCATATGAACTGTTATAAGGACCAGAACTTATTCTTATTTTCCTTCACCCTATCCAAAGGTTCTTTTAAAAAACGGCAGTGACCTCACATACCAGAATCACAAACAGGCAGACAGATATTATCCACGGAGTTAAGATAAACAACCTATATATTATTAAGAAAGGTATGCAAAGAAAAAAAACCTTACTGTGCAGAAAGCTTGCTTGCAGTATTATGGAACCAAAAGGTGACTCCGTATTTGTAGAGATCGTTCTTCAGGTCCGTTTGGTAGCTGAAGATGGGTGAGACGGCTAGCCCCTCCGGGTAGACCCAGGCCTGCATGGTCATGTAGGATGTTGGGGCCAGGGCGCCGTTGTTGGGAAACTCGATCCTAGAGCCTTCGGTATTCAACAAAAGAACAATTACATGAAGTAAAGCATGTAACGTTGTATGTTTTAAAGTTTTCTTTTTCAAATGGATAATGAATGAATGAAAGACCTTTATTGTACATTCATGCCTCGACGGGCTAGGTACAGGTCACTGATAACAGACATGACTGATAACAGAATAACAAACATATGAAAAAAAAAACAGGATACAATTTAACTAGTTGAAGGTACTAAGCTAACAGGATGGTCGACATCTTCTCGCTTCTTTGTACAGATGTAGATATAAGAACATATAATGTTTGATATACAGGGTTTGTCTAGGCGTATCAAAAATAGAAATTTATCCGTTGCATTAAGATGTTCAAAATATGGGAACTCTTTTCTGATATATTCATAAAGCACAATCCGTTCATTATGGTACAATTTACAGTGTAAAATAAAATGCTGTTCATCTTCTACATGTTGTAGATCACAAAATTGGCAGACTCTATGCTGCAGAGGGGTGCGGTTGTGCCTTCCAGTTTCGATATGTAACTTGTGGCAACTAATCCGGAGTTTAGTGACAGCTACTCTGTGCTGTATACAGTTTATTTCCTTGATTTTGTTGCATACGGCCGAGGAGTATTTACAAGTTCCATATACAATTTGGTGTAAACCTGGCACCACCTGTGTTACGAACTTTTTTGTAGAATTAATAATCAGTTATTAAACCAAGTGCATGTGGATTTTTACCGCTCCATGTATCATGCAGTCATTAAATGTATGCCACACAGTATTAAAGATGTGGCAAGACTATGATATAGTACAGTGCTCAACTTTCTTTCAACACAAAGGTATACACTGATCAAAGTTTCAACTATTATTGTCGCCAGTGTTTGTTGTAAATTTAATCCGCGTATACTTTAAATTCTACTGTGATTACTACCAGCACAGATGAGCTTCCATGATAAGACTGTAATATGTAAACAACAACAACAACAAATGTTTACCAATAGCTCCTTTGAAGTAGAAGGCTCCGTCCGCATCCGTCTCTCCCCCCGGCCCCTGTGCCAACCCCGTGTCGAAATGCACGCCGTCATTACCATAGCCGCTGATGTCACGGGCGCCATGTTTGGAATCTAGTGGCCAGTGACCGACTAGTCCAGACGACGCGATCTACAACAACATACACCGAATAACATTGGACAATTACATTTGCAACCGACAGCACATATAGTAGTTAAAAATGGTTCCATTGGGTTCAAATACTTCAGTTGTTAGATCTAATTCTACATCCTCTGAAGAACAAAATTGCATTCTATTCTTTTTCTTGACACATTCTTAGCTACTATAAGTATGATGACGCAAAGAAGTTACTAGTCTATGTGTTCTGTTCAATAGTAATGAATAACACAGAGACCGAAATCTGAGCTAAGTTATCCACATATTAATTGTTAGATGCACAGTCATGCTTGTAACAGAAGAATAGGACAGTCAGCAAGTAGGACGTATGAAATTCTGCGGCCTTGACTAGATGATGCCACCCGAGGCAAACGTTTCGTGTGAGAAAGCTCTACTTCTGACAGGGAGAGCCGCATGTGAGGTCACACGTACCCCCCTGGTACGGTCCATGACTTCCTTGATCTCCTCCTGGGTCAGGGCGGTGTTGTACACCTGAGGGAAAAGCAGTATATTGTATATATATTTATACCATCAACTTTAAATTGATAACCTATTTAAATCTCATCAGCATCATTGCTAAAAGTGGATATGGATTTTCCCTAAACATTATCTTGCTAAACTTGACCTATTCTGTTGCTGCAGATGTTTTTCTCCGTTTGATTCTGTTTGCTGCGGTATGCCGCATTTTAGTGAGAAATACCCCAAACCCGTAAAGATACTGGACACACATACGAGTATAGGCATTATATATGTGCAACATGTATCTATATTGGACTCAACAGGACAAGGAAAATTGAGGATCGAGACAAGATGTACCTGCATGTGAGCAATACGCCCCTTGAAGCAGCGATTGTCCTCTTTACCATTAGCGTCTGCCGGTTTGCCGGCCATGCACACAGGATACTTGGTGGCCAGTTCCAGAACCCCAACTTCTTCGGAGGCAACCTGCATGGAGTCATTTTATAAAGGTGTTGATGTTAGTCCGATGAAACACAACCAGGCAAAAACAAAACATTTGTTAGGTTCATAAAAACTTTCCCCAATATCAAGACAATCCGCCAATACATCCTTGAGTAATAGTCTTCACGGACAGACACACAAAGAGAGAAAAGCAACCGAAAACATAGTTCCCATGACGAAGGTAAATGAGGGAAACGTATGGTTATAATGATTTTGAATGACATGGTACCTCCTCGGCATTCCTGTACAGCTTGACAAGGCCTGTCTTACTGCTGTAGGTGGCCGTCACGAACTGCCACTCTCCGTCCGTCATCACATCAGCTTTGACTTCTGCTGATGATTTCCCACCCTGGTCAACGAATCTGGGGACATTGAAATAAAAAAAAAAATGAAATGCAACAACACTCATGGCTATGCTTTGATCATATTTTAAATAAATTTGTATATATCTTTAGATATCAGAACTCCGATAATGCAATTATAAGTAAATATATCAAGGACCGTTCTGCTATTAGAAAGAATACAGAAACTGATGATTAGCCTACTTCATTGTATTACTATCTCAAAGAATCATGTTAGCCCTTATCGTTATGTTAACTAGGTTCTAAAGCTTTATCCTATACCTCTATTTTTTAGTTTGTGTAATAGTTATTGCCATACATTGTATCATGTACAATGGTCGTGCAATAAAGTTCTTCTCCTTGTACTGCTTCCCGTTGGGGATGTGGCTCTGGCTGGCCCCAAAGTTGTCCCAGCGGGGTACCTCTCACGGGCAGGTCACGGAGGCTATTTGTTACCAAGTCCATGGTTGATTTCAAATCCGGCTTAAAATCAACCCGGAACCCGGCCATGCCCAACATTACCACACAATAAATAATGATTTTATCATTATCTACGCGATTATAGTCTTATTGGCAAACGTTACATCTGTGCATCCGTCAAAAAACTTACAGTGACCTCACATACCAGAAACACAAACAGACAGGCAGACAGATACCACCCAATGAGTTAGGATGGATAGCCTATAGACGGGTACGTGACGAAAACATAATCTCACTGTGTAGAAAGCTTGCTTGCAGTGTTATGGAACCAAAAGGTGACTCCGTATTTGTAGAGATCGTTCTTCAGGTCCGTTTGGTAGCTGAAGATCGGACAGACGGCTAGCCCCTCCGGGTAGACCCAGGCCTGCATTGTCATTTGGGATGTTGGGGCCAGGGCTCCGTTGTTGGGAAACTCGATCCTAGAGCCTTCGGTGTTAAAAAATGAATTATGTAAAGCATAAGTAACGTTGAATATTGTAATGTTTGTAATTTGTCTTTTTTTTAAACGGATCATTTACAGTTTGTTTTCTTCATGTTCATGCCGAGGAGTAAATTCATGTTGGTTAAAACATTCATAATGTACAACTTGGATCTGGCATCACCTGTTTGTGGAATGCTGAGGGTCACGTTGCTTTTGTCAAATCTAACACTAGTTATTAAACAGAATACATGTGGATTTTCACCGCGCCATGTCTGCCCCACAGTATCAAAGATGTTGCAGGACTATAATATATTCAAAAGAACTATTGTTTACCAACAGCTCCTTTGAAGTAGAATGCTCCATCCACATCCGTCTCTCCCCCTGGCCCCTGTGCCATCTCCGTGTCGAAATGCACGCCGTGATTACCATAGCCGCTGACGTCACGGGCGCCATGTTTAGAATCTAGTGGCCAGTGACCCACTAGTCCAGACGCCATCTACAACAACACAGAATAACATTCGACAATTACATTTGCAACCGACAGCACATATAGTAGTTAAAGATGGTCCTATTGGGTTCAAGTACTTCAGTTGTTAGTTCTAATCCTACATCCTATGAAGAACAAAATTGTATTCTATTTTTCTTCTTGACACATTCTTAGCGACTATAAGTATGATGACGCAAAGAAGTTACTAGTCTATGTGTTCTGTTCAATAGTAATGAATAACACAGAGACCAAAATCTGAGCTAAGTTATCCACATATTAATTGCTAGATGCACAGTCGTGATTGTAACAGAAGAATAGGACAGTCAACAAGTGGGACGTATGAGGTCCTGCGGCCTTGACTAGATGAGGCCACCCCGAGGCAAACGTTTCGTGTGAGAAAGCTCTACTTCTGACAGGGAGAGCCGCATGTGAGGTCACACGTACCCCCCTGGTACGGTCCATGACTTCCTTGATCTCCTCCTGGGTCAGGGCGGTGTTGTACACCTGAGGGGAAAAGCAGTATATTGTATATATATTTATACCATCAACTTTAAATTGATAACCTATTTAAAGCTCATCAGCATCATTGCTAAAAGTGGATATGGATTTTCCTCAACCTTGTCCCGCTAAACTTGATCTATTCTGTGCTGCTGCTGCAGATTTACTTCTCCGTTTGATTCTGTTTGCTGCGGTATGTCGCATTTTAGTGAGAAACACCCCAAACCCGTAAAGATACTGGACACACATACGAGTACAGGCATTATATATGTGCAACCTGTATATATATGGACTCAACAGGACAAGGAAAGTTTAGAATCAAGACAAGGTGTACCTGCATGTGAGCAATGCGCCCCTTGAAGCAGCGCTTGTCCTCTTTACCATTGGCGTCTGCCGGTTTGCCGGCCATGCACACAGGATACTTGGTAGCCAGATCCAGAACCCCAACTTCTTCGGAGGCAACCTGCATGGAAACATTTCACAAACGTATTGATGTTAGCCCGATGAAACACAACCATGCAAAATCTAAACATTTGTTGGTTTCATCAAAACTTGACCCAATATCAAAACATTCCGCCAATGCATCCTTGAGTAATCGTCTTTACGGACAGACGCACAAAGGAAGGAAAGCAACCGAAAACATAGTCCCCGTGTTGAAGATAAAAGCAAAGGGTTTTTTATTCAACAAAACAAAAGTATGAAAACCATTCAGCAAGTACAAAACAAGAATGTATGAAATAATATCAAACCAAAAAGCAAAGTGTTTTTTGCACAGCCAGCAGTTGTGTTTTATACGGAAAATGACGTAAACGTATAGTTTTAATGATTTTGAATGACATGGTACCTCCTCGGCATTCCTGTACAGCTTCACCAGGCCTGTCTTGCTGCTGTAGGTGGCCGTCACGAACTGCCACTCTCCGTCCGTCATCACATCCGCTTTGACTTCTGCTGATGATTTCCCACCCTGGTCAACGAATCTGGAGACATTGAAATTAAACAAAAATTAAATGCAACCACATCCATAGCTATGGTTTGGCCATATTTGTACCAAATTTTTATATATCTTTAGATATATTTGAACTCCCATAATGCAAAAATAGGCAAATATATTAAGCACCGTTCAGCTATTAGAAAGAATACCGAAACAAATTCGTCGTATTACTATCTCAGAGAATTATGTTAGCCCTTTAGTTATGTTAACTAGGTTGTAAAGCTTTGACCTATACCTCGATTTTGTACTTTGTGTAATAGTTGTTGATATATATTGTATCATGTACAATTGTCGTGCAATTAAGTTCTTCTACGTGACGAAGAAATATCTCACTGTGTAGAAAGCTTGCTTGCAGTGTTATGGAACCAGAAGGTGACTCCATATTTGTAGAGATCGTTCTTCAGGTCCGTTTGGTAGCTGAAGATCGGACAGACGGCTAGCCCCTCCGGGTAGACCCAGGCCTGCATTGTCATGTTGGATGTTGGGGCCAGGGCTCCGTTGTTGGGAAACTCGATCCTAGAGCCTTCGGGATTCAACAAAACAGCAATTGCATAAGCAAAAGTAACGTTGCATATTTAAACATTTCCTTTTTTTAGATGGTGGAGCATTGTACAGTTTGTTCTTGATGTTGTTGCCCAAGACCGAGGAGTGCTTTGATTCATGTTGTTTAAAATATTTACAATATTAATGTATAACTTGCTGTAAACCTCGCATCACATGTGTGTGGAATATTGGCGATGATGATGCCTTTGTAGACTTTTAAATCAGCTAACCGAATAAATGTGGGGTTTCACTGCACCATGTGTCATACGGTCCATTCAACAGTATCAGAGGTGTGGCAAGACTATAATATAGTACAATGCTAAACGTTCTTCCAACACAAAGGTATATATTGATCAAACTTTCAACGATCACTGTCGCAGTCTACTGAAGAAGGTGACAGTGGTCGTCTAAAATTTGATCCGTGTATACCTTTGAGTTGGAAGAAATTTAAGCATCATACTACGATTACTGCTAAGTAAAACACAGATGGAGTTCTATGATAAGACTATAATGTGTTTTAAGAATGTTTACCAACAGCTCCTTTGAAGTAGAATGCTCCATCGACATCAGTCTCTCCCCCTGGCCCCTGCGCCAACCCCGTGTCGAACTGCACGCCGTGATTACCATAGCCGCTGACGTCACGGGCGCCATGTTTGGAATCTAGTGGCCAGTGACCGACTAGTCCAGACGCCATCTACAACAACACAGAATAACATTGGACAATTACATTTGCAACCGACAGCACATATAGTAGTTAAAGATGGTCCTATTGGGTTCAAGTACTTCAGTTGTTAGTTCTAATCCTACATCCTCTGAAGAACAAAATTGTATTCTATTCATCTTCTTGCCACATTCTTAGCGACTATAAGTATGATGACGCAAAGAAGTTACTAGTCTATGTGTTCTGTTCAATAGTAATGAATAACACAGAGATCAAAATCTGAGCTACGGTATCCACATATTAATTACTAGATGCACAGTCGTGATTGTAACAGAAGAAAAGGACAGTCAGCAAGTAGGATGTATGAAATGCTGCGGCCTTGACTAGACGAGGCCACCCCGAGGCAAACGTTTCGTGTGACAAAGCTCTACTTCTGACAGGGAGAGCCGCATGTGAGGTCACACGTACCCCCCTGGTACGGTCCATGACTTCCTTGATCTCCTCCTGGGTCAGGGCGGTGTTGTACACCTGAGGGGAAAAGCAGTATATTGTATATATATTTATACCATCAACTTTAAATTGATAATCTATTTAAAGCTTATCAGCATCATTGCTAAAAGTGGATATGGATACTGTATGTACTGTATATACTATATGTACACATACGAGTACAGGCATTATATATGTGCAACGTGTATATATATGGACTAAACAGGACAAGGAAAGTTTAGAATCAAGACAAGGTGTACCTGCATGTGAGCAATACGCCCCTTGAAGCAGCGCTTGTCCTCTTTACCATTGGCGTCTGCCGGTTTGCCGGCCATGCACACAGGATACTTGGTGGCCAGTTCCAGAACCCCAACCTCTTCGGAGGCAACCTACATGGAAACATTTCACAAACGTATTGATGTTAGCCCGATGAAATACAACCAGGCAAAAAATAAACATTTGTTGGTTTCATCAAAACTTTCCCCAATATCAAGACAATCCGCCTATGCATCCTTGATCAATTGAGTGATTGTCTTCAAGGACAGACGCACAAAGAGAGAAAAGCAACCGAAAACATAGTCCCCATGCCGAAGGTAAATGAGGGAAACGTATAGTTATAATGATTTTGAATGAGATGGTACCTCCTCGGCATTCCTGTACAGCTTGACCAGGCCTGTCTTGCTGCTGTAGGTGGCCGTCACGAACTGCCATTCTCCGTCCGTCATCACATCAGCTTTGACTTCTGCTGATGATTTCCCACCCTGGTCAACGAATCTGGAGACATTGAAATTTAAAAAAAGATTAAATGCAACCACATCCCTAGCTATGGTTTGGTCATATTTGTAACAAATTTTTATATATCTTTAGATATATTTGAACTCCCATAATGGAAAAATAGGCAAATATATTAAGGACCGTTCTGCTATTAAAAAGAATATCGAAATTAATTCATTGTATTACTATCTCAGAGAATTATGCTAGCCCTTTAGTTATGTTAACTTGGTTGTTAAGCTTTATCCTATACCTCGATTTTGTACTTTGTGTAATAGTTGTTGCCATATATAGTATCATGTACAATTGTCGTGCAATTAAGTTCTTCTACGTGACGAAGAAATATCTCACTGTGTAGAAAGCTTGCTTTCCGTGTTATGGAACCAAAAGGTGACACCGTATTTGTAGAGATCGTTCTTCAGGTCCGTTTGGTAGCTGAAGATCGGACAGACGGCTAGCCCCTCCGGGTAGACCCAGGCCTGCATTGTCATGTTGGATGTTGGGGCCAGGGCTCCGTTGTTGGGAAACTCGATCCTAGAGCCTTCGGGATTCAACAAAACAGCAATTGCATAAGCAAAAGGAACGTTGCATATTTAAACATTTCTTGTTTTTTACATGGTGGAGCATTGTACAGTTTGTTCTTGATGTTGTTGCCTAAGGCCGAGGAGTACTTTGATTCATGTTGTTTAAAATATTTAAAATATTAATGTATAACTTGCTGTAAACCTCGCATCATATGTGTGTGGAATATTGGCGATGATCATGCCTTTGTAGACTTTTAATTCAGCTAACCGAATAAATGTGCGGTTTCTCTGTTCCATGTGTCATACGGTCCATTCCACAGCATCAGAGGTGTGGCAAGACTATAATATAGTACAATGCTAAATTTTCTTCCAACACAAAGGTATATATGGATCAAATTTTCAACGAGCACTGTCACATTCTACTGGAGAAGGTGACAGTGGTCAATCAAAATTTGATCCGGTATACCTTTGAGTTGGAAGAAATTTAAGCATTATACTACGATTACTGCTAACACAGATGGATTTCTATGATAAGACTATAATGTGTTTTGAAATTGTTTACCAACAGCTCCTTTGAAATAGAATGCTCCATCGACATCAGTCTCTCCCCCTGGCCCCTGTGCCAACCCCGTGTCGAACTGCACGCCGTGATTACCATAGCCGCTGACGTCACGGGCGCCATGTTTGGAATCTAGTGGCCAGTGACCGACTAGTCCAGACGACGCGATCTACAACAACACAGAATAACATTGGACAATTACATTTGCAACCGACAGCACATATAGTAGTTAAAGATGGTTCCATTGGGTTCAAATACTTCAGTTGTTAGATCTAATTCTACATCCTCTGAAGAACAAAATTGCATTCTATTCTTTTTCTTGACACATTCTTAGCTACTATAAGTATGATGACGCAAAGAAGTTACTAGTCTATGTGTTCTGTTCAATAGTAATGAATAACACACAGACCAAAATCTGAGCTAAGTTATCCACATATTAATTGTTAGATGCACAGTCATGATTGTAACAGAAGAATAGGACAGTCAGCAAGTAGGACGTATGAAATTCTGCGGCCTGACTAGATGAGGCCACCCCGAGGCAAACGTTTCGTGTGAGAAAGCTCTACTTCTGACAGGGAGAGCCGCATGTGAGGTCACACGTACCCCTCTGGTACGGTCCATGACTTCCTTGATCTCCTCCTGGCTCAGGGCGGTGTTGTACACCTGAGGGGAAAAGCAGTATATTGTATATATATTTATACCATCAACTTTAAATTGATAATCTATTTAAAACTCATCAGCATAGTTGCTAAAAGTGGATATGGATTTTTCCTCAACCTTGTCCCGCTAAACCTGACCTATTCTGTGCTGCTGCTGCAGATTTACTTCTCCGTTTGATTCTGTTTGCTGCGGTATGTCGCATTTTAGTGAGAAACACCCCAAACCCGTAAAGATACTGGACACACATACGAGTATAGGCATTACGAGGGGTGATCAATAAGTCCTCGGCCTCATCTATAAATGACAAGCACAAGTCTGCCTTTGAGGCACAACTTCGTAGTACGAAGCCTTTTATCAATATCCTCCTAATTACAAATCATTGGAGTCATTACTTTCCCGGCATTCGTTTTTTCTAAATAAGAAGGTAAGTGGCGAGAAAAAGAAGGGTGAAGTGTGATCAAACAATTTGACCCGTACACTTCAGGTGGCAGCTCAATTGTCCACATTTTTTTTCGTTATCCCTTACCTAATGTTACTGGGTGTCGCCTACAAGGTAATGATCACAATAATTTGAATTTTGGTACACATTTATACAGGACTTTATACGTGTACGTAGGATTATCAATAAGTCCTCGGTTTTACCGAGAAATAATAAGCACAGCTCAGATTTCGAAGCATAAATGTCAAGTATAAAGTCTTATATAAATATGTACCAAAATTCAAATTATTGTGATCATTACTTTGCAGGCGACACCCAGTAATGTTAGGTAAGGGAGAAGGAAAAAAACGTGGACAATTGACCTGACCTGAGTGTGCGGGTCAATTTGCGCTGCTGGAAGGCAGACACCCATTTTTTTTGCTTGAAAAAGGAAGAGAATCATTATCAAATATCTTGACAATGTCTTTTCTTAATTTACGGCATGGGGAACTCGACACACACATGTCTGATCACAATTCACACCACTTTTTTCTCGCCACTTACCTTCTGATTTGCCAAAAACGAATGCCTGTAAAGTAATCACTGCAATGATTTGAAATTTGGTGGGTATTGATAAAAGGCTTCATACTATGATGTTGTGCATGAAAATTTGAGTTGTCCTTATTATTTCTTGGTGAGGCCGAGAACTTATTGATCACCCCTCGTATATATGTGCAACCTGTATCTATATGGACTTAACAGGACAAGGAAAGTTTAGAATCAAGACAAGGTATACCTGCATGTGAGCAATGCGCCCCTTGAAGCAGCGCTTGTCCTCTTTACCATTGGCGTCTGCCGGTTTGCCGGCCATGCACACAGGATACTTGGTGGCCAGTTCCAGAACCCCAACCTCTTCGGAGGCAACCTGCATGGAAACATTTCACAAACGTATTGATGTTAGCCCAATGAAATACAACCAGGCAAAAACTAAACATTTGTTGGTTTCATCACAACTTTCCCCAATATCAAGACAATCCGCCAATGCATCCTTGAGTAATCGTCTTCACGGACAGACGCACGAAGAGAGAAAAGCAACCGAAAACATAGTCCCCATGGCGAAGGTAAAAGCAAAGGGTTTTTTATTCAACAAAAACAAAAGTATGAAAACTATCCAGCAAGTAGAAAAGAAGAAGGTATGAAATAATATCAAACCAAAAAGCAAAGTGTTTTTTTGCACAGTCAGCAGTTGTGTTTTATGCGGAAAATGAGGGAAACGTATAGTTATAATGATTTTGAATGACATGGCACCTCCTCGGCATTCCTGTACAGCTTCACCAGGCCTGTCTTGCTGCTGTAGGTGGCCGTCACGAACTGCCACTCTCCGTCCGTCATCACATCCGCTTTGACTTCTGCTGATGATTTTCCACCCTGGTCAACGAATCTGGAGACATTGAAATTTAAAAAAATTAAATGCAACCACATCCATAGCTATGGTTTGGTCATATTTGTAACAAATGTTTATATATCTTAAGATATATTTGAACTCCCATAATGCAAAAATAGGCAAATATATCAATGACCGTTCTACTATTAGAAAGAATACCGAAACTAATTCATTGTATTACTATCTCAGAGAATTATGTTAGCCCTTTAGTTATGTTAACTAGGTTGTTAAGCTTTATCCTATACCTCGATTTTATACTTTGTGTAATAGTTGTTGCCATATATTGTATCATGTACAATTGTCGTGCAATTAAGTTCTTCTACGTGACGAAGAAATATCTCACTGTGTAGAAAGCTTGCTTTCAGTGTTATGGAACCAGAAGGTGACACCATATTTGTAGAGATCGTTCTTCAGGTCCGTTTGGTAGCTGAAGATCGGACAGACGGCTAGCCCCTCCGGGTAGACCCAGGCCTGCATTGTCATGTTGGATGTTGGGGCCAGGGCTCCGTTGTTGGGAAACTCGATCCTAGAGCCTTCGGGATTCAACAAAACAGCAATTGCATAAGCAAACGTAACGTTGCATATTTAAATATTTCCTTTTTTTAGATGGTGGAGCATTGTACAGTTTGTTCTTGATTCTGTTGCCCAAGGCCGAGGAGTACTTTGATTCATGTTGTTTAGAATATTTACAATATTAATGTATAACTTGCTGTAAACCTCGCATCACATGTGTGTGGAATATTGGCGATGATGATGCCTTTGTAGACTTTTAAATCAGCTAACCGAATAAATGTGTGGTTTTACTGTTCCATGTGTCATACGGTCCATTCAACAGTATCAGAGGTGTGGCAAGACTATAATATAGTACAATGCTAAACGTTCTTCCAACACAAAGGTATATATGGATCAAATTTTTAACGATCACTGTCGCCTTCTACTGAAGAAGGTGACAGTGGTCGTTAAAAATTTGATCCGGCCGTGTATACCTTTGAGTTGGAAGAAAGTTTTGCATTATACTACGATTACTTCTTACACAGATGAACTTTTATGATAAGACTATAATGTGTTTTAAAATGTTTACCAATAGCTCCTTTGAAGTAGAATGCTCCATCGACATCAGTCTCTCCCCCCGGCCCCTGTGCCATCTCCGTGTCGAACTGCACGCCGTGATTACCATAGCCGCTGACGTCACGGGCGCCATGTTTGGAATCTAGTGGCCAGTGACCGACTAGTCCAGACGCCATCTACAACAACACAGAATAACATTGGAGACTACATTTGCAACCGACAGCACCTATAGTAGTTAACGATGGTTCTTTTGGGTTCAAATACTTCAGTTGTTAGATCTAAACCGAAATCCTCTGAAGAACAAAATTGCATTCTATTCAAAGACTTTTTCTTGACACATTCTTAGCGACTATAAATATGATGACGCAATGAAGTTACTAGTTTTTGTGTTCTGTTCAATAGTAATGAATAACACAGAGACCAAAGCTAAGTTATCCACATATTAATTGTTAGATGTACAGTCACGATTGTAGCAGAAGAATAGGACAGTCAACAGGTAGGACGTATGAGGTCCTGCGACCTTGAATAGATGAGGCCACCCCGAGGCAAACGTTTCGTGTGAGAAAGCTCTACTTCTGACAGGGAGAGCCGCATGTGAGGTCACACGTACCCCCCTGGTACGGTCCATGACTTCCTTGATCTCCTCCTGGGTCAGGGCGGTGTTGTACACCTGAGGGGAAAAGCAGTATATTGTATATATATTTATGCCATCAACTTTAAATTGATAATCTATTTAAAGCTCACCAGCATCATTGCTAAAAGTGGATATGGATTTTTCCTCAACCTTGTCCCGCTAAACCTGACCTATTCTGTGCTGCTGCTGCAGATTTACTTCTCCGTTCGATTCTGTTTGCTGCGGTATGCCGCATTTTAGTGAGAAACACCCCAAACCCGTAAAGATACTGGACACACATACGAGTACAGGCATTATATATGTGCAACCTGTGTATATATGGACTCAACAGGATAAGGAAAGTTTAGAATCAAGACCAGGTGTACCTGCATGTGCGCAATACGCCCCTTGAAGCATCGCTTGTCCTCTTTACCATTGGCGTCTGCCGGTTTGCCGGCCATGCACACAGGATACTTGGTGGCCAGTTCCAGAACCCCAACTTCTTCGGAGGCAACCTGCATGGAGACATTTCATAAACGTCCTGATGTTAGCCCGATAAAACACAAACAGGAAAAACTAAACATTTGTTGTTTGATCAAAACTTTCCCAATATCAAGACAATCCAGCAATGCATCCTTGAGTAATTGTCTTCACGGACAGATACACAAAGAGAGAAAGGCAACCGAAAACATAGTCCCCATGCCGAAGGTAAATGAGGGAAACGTATTGTTATAATGATTTTGAATGACATGGAACCTCCTCGGCATTCCTGTACAGCTTCACCAGGCCTGTCTTGCTGCTGTAGGTGGCCGTCACGAACTGCCACTCTCCGTCCGTCATCACATCCGCTTTGACTTCTGCTGATGATTTCCCACCCTGGTCAACGAATCTGGAGACATTGAAATAAAAACAATAAATGCAACAACACTCATGGCTATGCTTTGGTCATATTTTTAACAAATTTGTATATATCTTTAGATATCAGAACTCCGATAATGCAATAATAGGTAAATATATCAAGGACCGTTATGCTATTAGAAAGAATACCCAAACTGATGATTAGCCTACTTCATTGTATTACTATCTCAGAGAATTATGTTAGCCCTTTAGTTATGTTAACTAGGTTGTTAAGCTTTATCCTATACCTCGATTTTGTACTTTATGTAATGGCTGTTGCCATATATTGTATCATGTACAATTGTCGTGCAATTAAGTTCTTCTACGTGACGAAGAAATATCTCACTGTGTAGAGAGCTTGCTTGCAGTGTTATGGAACCAAAAGGTGACACCATATTTGTAGAGATCGTTCTTCAGGTCCGTTTGGTAGCTGAAGATCGGACAGACGGCTAGCCCCTCCGGGTAGACCCAGGCCTGCATTGTCATGTTGGATGTTGGGGCCAGGGCTCCGTTGTTGGGAAACTCGATCCTAGAGCCTTCGGTTTTCAACACAACAGCAATTGCATAAGCAAAAGTAACGTTGCATATTTAAACATTTCCTTTTTTTAGATGGTGGAGCATTGTACAGTTCGTTCTTGATGTTGTTGCCTAAGGCCGAGGAGTACTTTGATTCATGTTGTTTAAAATATCTACAATATTAATGTATAACTTGCTGTAAACCTCGCATCACATGTGTGTGGAATATTGGCGATGATGATGCCTTTGTAGACTTTTAAATCAGTTAACCGAATAAATGTGGGGTTTCACTGCTCCATGTGTCATACGGTCCATTCAACAGTATCAGAGGTGTGGCAAGACTATAATATAGTCAACGTTCTTTCAACACAAAGGTACATATGGATCAAATTTTCAACGATCACTGTCGCCTTCTACTGAAGAAGGTGACAGTGGTCGTTAAAGAATTGATCCGTGTATACCTTTGAGTTGGAAGAAATTTAAGCGTTATACTACGATTACTACTAAAACAGATGGACTTCTATGATAAGACTATAATGTGTTTTAAAATGTTTACCAACAGCTCCTTTGAAGTAGAATGCTCCATCGACATCAGTCTCACCCCCTGGTCCCTGTGCCAATCCCGTGTCGAACTGCACGCCGTGATTACCATAGCCGCTGACGTCACGGGCGCCATGTTTGGAATCTAGTGGCCAGTGACCGACTAGTCCAGACGCGATCTGCAACAACACAGAATAACATTCGACAATTACATTTGCAACCGACAGCACATATAGTAGTTAACGATGGTTCTACTGGGTTCAAATACTTCAGTTGTTAGATCTAAACCGACATCCTCTGAAGAACAAGATTGCATTCTATTCTTTTTCTTGACACATTCTTAGCTACTATAATTATGGTGACGCAATGAAGTTACTAGTCTATGTGCTCTATTCAAAAGGAACGAATAACACAGAGACCGAAATCCGAGCTAAGTTATCCACATATTAGTTGTTAGATGTTCGGTCATGATTGTAACAGAGAAACAGGACAGTCAACAAGTAAGACGTATGAAGTTCTGCGGCCTTGACTAGATGTGGCGACCCCGAAGCAAACGTTTCGTGTGAGAAAGCTCTACTTCTGACAGGGAGAGCCGCATGTGAGGTCACACGTACCCCCCTGGTACGGTCCATGACTTCCTTGATCTCCTCCTGGGTCAGGGCGGTGTTGTACACCTGAGGGAAAAGCAGTATATTGTATATATATATTCATACTATCAACTATAAATTGATACTCTTTTTAAAACTTTCAGCATCATTGCTAAAAGTGGATATGGATTTTTTCTAAATCTTGTCCCGCTAAACTTGATCTATTCAGTGCTGCTGCTGCAGATTTACTTCTCGGTATGATTCTGTTTGCTGCGGTATGCCGCATTTTAGTGAGAAATACCCCAAACCCGTAAAGATACTGGACACACATACGAGTACAAGCATTATAGATGTGCAACCTGTATATATATATGGACTCAGCAGGACAAGAAAAGTTGAGGATCGAGACAAGCTGTACCTGCATGTGAGCAATACGCCCCTTGAAGCAGCGCTTGTCCTCTTTACCATTGACGTCTGCCGGTTTGCCGGCCATGCACACAGGATACTTGGTGGCCAGATCCAGAACCCCTACTTCTTCGGAGGCAACCTGCATGGAGACATTTTATAAACGTATTGATGTTAACCTGGTGAAACATAACCTGGCAAAAACTAAACATTTGTTGGTTTCATAAAAACTTGCCCCAATATCAAGACAATCCGCCGATGCATCCTTGAGTAATCGTCTTCACGGACGGACACACAGAAGAGAAGAGAGATAAGCAACCGAAAACATAGTTTCCATGCCGAAGGTGAAGGCAAAGGTTTTTCTTTTATTCAACAAACAAAAGTATTCAAACCATCCAGCAAATATAAATCAAGAATATCAAACCAAAAATTGTTTTGTTTGCACAGTCAGCAGTTGTGTTAAATGTGGAATAAAAAAAATGAGAGAAACGTATAGTATAATGATTTGGAATGGCATTGTACCTCCTCGGCATTCCTATACAGCTTCACCAGGCCTGTCTTACTGCTGTAGGTGGCCGTCACGAACTGCCACTCTCCGTCCGTCATCACATCCGCTTTGACTTCTGCTGATGATTTCCCACCCTGGTCAACGAATCTGCAGACATTGAAATAAAAAGAACTGAAATGCAACCACATCCTTAGCTATGTTTTGCTCATATTTGTAGCGGTACCCGTAGGGGATGTAGCTCTGGCTGGCCCCAAAGCCCCAAATTTGTCCCGGCGGGGTACCTCTCACGGACAGGTCACATAGTACAGTGGCTATTAGTTACCAAGATGATTTTAAATCCGACTTAAAATTAACCCGGGGCTGGTCATGCCAAAAAATACCACATAAGAAATAATAATAAGATCATTAATTACGCAATAAAAGTCCTAATTCGGGTCAATTACATTTCTGTACATCCATCTCTAAACTAATTTCTCCTTTCTTTCAGTTGTCCTCTTTGATTTTTTACTCATGCAACCACTATGTGACCTACTATATGGACCAGAATATATTCCACTTCTCTCAATCCAGAGGGTCTTTTCAAACTTACAGTGACCTTACATACCAGAAACAGAAACAGACAGACATATGCCTCCCAATGAGTTCGGATAGATAGCCTATAGAAGGGTACGTGACGAAAAAGTATCTCGTGACGAGAAATAAATCTCACTGTGCAGAAAGCTTGCTTTCAGTGTTATGGAACCAAAAGGTGACTCCATATTTGTAGAGATCGTTCTTCAGGTCCGTTTGGTAGCTGAAGATGGGCGAGACGGCTAGCCCCTCCGGGTAGACCCAGGCCTGCATGGTCATGTTGGATGTTGGGGCCAGGGCTCCGTTGTTGGGAAACTCGATCCTAGAGCCTTCGGTATTAAAAAAATAAATTACATAAAGCATAAGTAACGTTGCATGTTGTAATGTTTTTTTTTTACTGGATCATTTACAGTTTGTTTTCTTCATGTTCATGCCGAGGAGTAAATTCATGTTGGTTAAAACATTCACAATCTACAACTTGGATCTGGCATCACCTGTGTGTGGAATGTTGAGGGTCACGTTGCTTTTGTCAAATCTAACAACAGTTATTAAACAGAAGACATGTGGATTTTCACCGCGTCATGTGTGCCCCACAGAATCAAAGATGTTGCAAGACTATAATACATTCAAAAGAACTATAATTGTTTACCAACAGCTCCTTTGAAGTAGAATGCTCCATCGACATCAGTCTCTCCCCCCGGCCCCTGCGCCAACCCCGTGTCGAACTGAACGCCGTGATTACCATAGCCGCTGACGTCACGGGCGCCATGTTTAGAATTCAGTGGCCAGTGACCGACTAGTCCAGACGCCATCTACAACAACACAGAATAACATTGGAGAACCACATTTTGCAAGTTGCAGTATTTTTATTAGTTGATGATGCATCTAATGGGACAAACCGTTTTCATGAAAGCGTATCCCTGTTGTTAGTGATCATAAATATAATGCTAACCTTTCTTCCAACACTATGGTGAACACGGATCAAATTGTAAATAGAAAAAAGTATTGTATTCAATTCTTTTTCAGAACACAAATGTTAGATCTTAACAAAGGAATATGGTGGCGCAATGAAGCTGTTTCAAAAGATAACACAGAGCTCACAAAATCTGAGCTTCGAATCAAATGAACATCTCCACCAAAAAAACATTAAGTTATCCGCGTATGATTTGATAGTTTCACAGTCATTGTAACAGAAGAACAAGACAATCAACAAGTAGAACATATGGAGCCAGGTGGCCTTGGCTAGATGCGGGCACCCCGAGGCAAACGTTTTGGTTGTCAAAGCTCTACTTCTGACAGGGAGAGCCGCATGTGAGGTCACACGTACCCATCCGTCATCCTGAGGCATTGAGCTGTCAAACGGTTCCAACTCTGACGCGGGAGGTCACATGTGAACTATTGAAGCTTAACCTCCGAAGTATCATGTCAAATGTGAGGTCGATAAGCATCACAGCTTGCTTGTGATACTGCTGACATTATCATGACGAACGACGTAAAAAAGGCAGGTCTTAGCTCGACTGGCAATCAGTTGATAGTACTATTAGTAGCATTTAGCTTAGAATTCGTCGTACAACAGGTTAACAGGTAAGACAGATTGTAATCGGTTCAACTGCGTCATGATTTTTAAAATTCCTTAGTTGACTAAGACATGATTTGGCTGGGCGATATACGCCGAAGTTGAATTTCAAACCGAATAAAAACTTATATACGGGTATATATAACAGCTATTTCGCAGGTGACGAGCGAACTTTACATGACCTTCAAACCCTTAGATTATCTATCATAGAAAAATGAGTGATAAAAGAAGCCACCGTACATGTTAGTTGGGAAGACGATCTATTGGAAAGAGTCAGGGGTTTAAGTATTCATCTGAAAACGGGTTCTATACATTACACGGCAAATGGGTTTGTTTGTATTTATTTGTATTACAAACATGCATGGTAAACCATCTCATGGTGTAACAAAACAGATTTGTGCTACTAATCATGAAACGTTCAAGCTGCATACAAATTTGATTTACCTACTCTCACCTCTAAACATACATTTGCATAATACCACCAGTTGCCATTATACCGCCACCTCAATAACGTTGTTATAGAGGACTTCTCAAGATTGTCGTCAACACCTGAATATCTGAAATGTATTACATTTCGGATATTTACGATTCGGTGCTCAAGACAATCTTTGGAAGACCTCTAGAGTAACGTTTTTTTGAGGTGGCGGTATTATGGCACCTGGTGGAATTATGATAGCCGACGTTACCCCTACTCTTCTCGATAAGTTCAAATTGTTGTTTTACGTGCTCGATGTGTGGCTCTCTTCAAGCAATGTTAACCTTAGGGTAAGTGTTTTCCGTAGGACGCCTCTAACTGAAGATAGGTGAATATTTTCACCATAGTGAAGTGAGGGACTTACTGCTATATGGCCTTCTCAAAGGCACAACAAAATGGCATATCAGGAGACTCGAATACCAGATCTATGGGCTTTGAGCCAAATACCTCACCTAGACGCTACGCGACGCCAACATTTTAAATGGTGACAAAATTTTGTTTAGCTTGCTTAGCTAGGAAATGATATTCTCTGTAATGATCGTGTTAATCATGAATCAATGAAAAGCAGACACACCTTATTTGTTCAGTTCGCTGCACACAGAAAGTCTGTCTGAAGTCTTGTTGTCTTCTCTGGTACCGGGGCGCACTGGTGTTTAGTGGCCAGTTTCAGAAATTTATACCACGTCGTATGCAAATTTTCTTATGCCTTTAAAGGAAATTTCTCCGCATTATTGTGTAGTAAGTGAACGCAGTTCTATGGTTGGTGAAAGTAACGTGGGGTAGAATTCAGGGAGGAGCTTTGGTAAGGTGAAGGCTTCAGCTCAACCAATCAAAAATGTCCAGCAATTAAAAAAATGCCCAATCATCAGTTACGTCTGATATGCCCTCTTTGATGTGCAACAATGGAACAAATGTACTGTAAAATCCTGTTTGTCAATCAACGTAAATCACGTTATTTCACACGTTTCCATGTTAAAGCGTCTTGCCTCTAATTGTCTGTGCCAAAAACGTGCACATATAAGTACCATCGCTAGTTAGCGTCGCCAGAGGATGGTACCAGAAAAGAGAATATGAAAAGAAATAATACAGATCACCGTCTTTTAAGTTATCACTGGCTCTAAATCTTTTATCACCTTGAGTTTCTGAAAACCTTGGCGTTTATGCCTTTCAAACTAAATTTTTTTTTCGTTGAGGTACAAAGATTATTACAAAGATTGAGGCGATACCATCTACAAAACTAATGAAGGGTACAGAGAGGGGAGGGCGTAAGGTATTTAATCTGACCCTATATGCCACCTGGATAGAAGTAGTAAGGTGTGTTATCTGGTTCTACAAATGTACTCGTATATGGTAACTGAATGTTAATCGCAAAGTACTTTACCTGGCCTACTTTATAGTGCCTTAAAAATAGATACCAGGCGTATCACACGGTTTGTGTTATATTGGTAACAACCGTTGGTAAACTTTAAGGTTACATCGGGACATTCTGTATGAGCCTGGAAGGCACATGAGAGGTTACGCAAGAGGTCATAGCGGTGTGGTTTAAACACTCCTCTATTGTAACGTTGTTATAACAAGTATCTCACGTTTTCACCTATACAGATGCTGCTAAAGGCTATGCGTGCTTAGTTAAAATGTCTTGTACCCCGAGGCACGTGCATTGATCTTTGTCACATCGTGGTGCATGTAAGGTTATGAAGAGGAGAGGTTATGCCAGTTGATCGATTTGGTGCGAACGCCCCCCCCCCCCCAACACACACACACACACGCACACACACACACACACACACACACACACATACACACACACCGTGATGCTGTCCCCATGGCCTCTCGAGGACGAGATAATTAGCATTGGCGGTTTTCGCAACATGCGTAATATCATTGGACTCTTTAAAAGTCCCACTGTAACCCCCGGTATACGTATGTCGTGGACAAATAGTGAGTAATTAGTTTACAACGGGTAAAGGTCACCCCACGGATAAAGGTGAACTAGCATTACATGGCTCACGCGCGCTAACCTATAAAAGCACCTATATGTTACCTGCGTGTTTCATGGTACGCTATGAAACCTTGAGGTATCATGTGTACTATTACCCGGTACTGTATATGTATGGCACCTGACTGTAAATTGTAAAGTGCGTTACTCGGCAATATATGGTACATAAATTGAAAATAGATACCGCTCGCGTCAGTCACACGGTTTGGGCTGTACTGGTATATCGAACCATAGTTAAGGTTACTACCGACCGTTAATAATCTATGTTTTATAATGTTTGGAATTGTGCACTTCTATTGCTGTTCATTTTAATTGTAACATGTG
This sequence comes from Branchiostoma floridae, assembly GCF_000003815.2. NCBI lineage: Eukaryota > Metazoa > Chordata > Leptocardii > Amphioxiformes > Branchiostomatidae > Branchiostoma > Branchiostoma floridae. The sequence goes on along the minus strand of NC_049992.1, from coordinate 6,587,132 downwards.
TAAAGCGTATTGCAATTCAGCCGAAGAAATAAAGGCTGCCACTGTATGTTATTGTTTGTTGCTCGATGCGAAATAAAACCATTCATTCATTCATTCATTCATTCATTCATTCATTCATTCATTCATTCATTCATTCATTCATTCATTCATTCATTCATTCATTCACTCACTCACTCACTCATTCATTCACTCACTCACTCACTCACTCACTCACTCATTCATTTATTCATTCATTCATTCATTCATTTATTCGATGTACCACTTTTAACCTTGATCACCTGTAAAGGTGAAGGAACTCGTGTTAAAACCACGCCTCCTCTGACCTCTCGTTTAACCTCTCACGTGTCTTTCGGACACTGCACAAAGTTAAGGGCACAGCCCGCCGTACGTGCAATTTGTCCGTACGTTTGTGTGTGTGGGGGGGGGGGGTAGGCCACGTCCGCCACGTATTTCTAAAAATGTGCCTTGGTTTTTGCTACATTGTGAGCCACTTACGAGGAAAATATGAAGTAGAGAGATTACAAAATCACAGAAATTCCGTTTGATGTTGCAACAGAAATAACATCTGGTATCAGTTTTTTTGTTGTTGTTTTTTTTTTTTGTTCGAGCGAGTGAGTATGTCAATCATATTTCTCTTTGAAAGTTTTCAACGGAATTGTGGATTTAAAGTCAAAGTCACTCTTGCATCGGATTATAATTTTTCACTCGCTCTCTTCGCAACCTATGACAACCTAAGATAGATAACCTTTGATTGCATGTTTCGGTAGTAGTGCTAGCCATTTGATTTGATTGGTCACTATTGTAAACAGTACAATACACGTGGATCACAGGCAGCTCTTGTTGGTGCTGTGACCCGTACCCACATATAAACACATAGACACGACGAATAGACGAAATAGCCTATACATTACTAAATATTAAGCAGCTTCAGCGCTGGACCAATCTCTGTCCAACACTGAAACCCCCATGGTCTATTTTTCCAGCACTGGTAGTCTCTAGCCTATGTTTACACAATCTCTTGCTGGCTGGGGTTAATGACCCCCTCCTAGGTGGTGGCAACTGTACGGGCAACCGCTAGGAGCGCTATTTCAGTTAGGCTATGGGCGTCTTTCTTTGGCGTCCTTGGTCATTTTTTTTTTGCATAATCACCAAAGGCTTGATATTACCTTAAAAGGTATTTATGTGCAGCCGCTTTCGCAGCCTTTCGGACCGGTGGATTTTATTTTGGCGGAGCGCTAATTCGGAGTTTTCAACTTGGGTTAAGGTTCTCTATGCCGGGGAAGGAAGTTGGCCGGATGAATGAGTTAGGTCATTCGCATAACCTACTTTTAAATGGGGAACATCTGTGTTGGTCTACTTTGAAGACATTTTACTAATTGTTGAGACACTTCACACTGCATGCACCAGCGATATCTTGTAATCAGTTTCACGGTTGGTCGCGTTTTGAAGTACTAGTGGAATTACCGTGACCTGGAGAGACAAATATCGGCATAGAGAGGGATTGTAACTGGGCAGATTTGATCTTTCCGGACAGTGGCTCTTTTAATGCGTTTTTTTCACCACTGACATGACACAGTACTTACAACTTAGCGGGCTTTCGTAAAAAAAGTAGGGTGCGTTGGAGCAGTGCTAAACCAGAAAATCAAAGAGCAGATATAATTGTCGATGAGTTGCGCCAAGGGCAGTTATACCGACTCTAGTGATACAGATATAGACGGGTAAACGATTGAGATATAATTTGAGTTCTATTAGATAACGTAACGTTCCCCCAAATGTCTTCATGTTTCGCCTTCCGTGATGTCTTGCCACGACTTAGTTAAGGGAGTATCTCGTGGTGCCTGCTCTAGGTGATTTCGCCAATTCAAATTGCAACATTTTCACAATTGTACAGCTTGAAACTACCGTCCGTCGACATGGTATTCATAAGTACATTGTCTTTAGAAACATCGAATATAGGTTACCCTCGGATAAAGGTGTACCAGCGTTATATCAATGTCAAGGATTCTTCAGCGACTCTCGTGTTGTAAATGCCTTAAACCCTCCCCAGGTTGATTGAAAGACAGGGACACCTCTTTAGACATTATCACATGGACGTAACAAGCATTCGCTCTATCCGACGTCTGAGACTTTAAGTTTTAATCGAGAGAAGAAGACGACGTGACGGTAAAATGCAGAGTCGCATATTTCTGTCCTAGTTATATAATTTAAGGCGCGGTCACATAGTTGGTGCGATCGTTGGGGCATTTTTAGGACAGCCTTGCATGTGTCCTACAATGTTCAGCTGTCTTGCTGCACAAACCGCTCTCTTGGAACCTTGTGGGTGTTTGGCTCTGTCACTGCTTGCTTAAAAATCCTATTATCAAAATCGAACGACCTACATGTGACCGCGCCTTTATGCCCGGAGACTTGCCAATCCTAAACTGTTTTGTGAAGTTTGGTGCACAACACGTTGGTCCATCTCCCCGATTTTTTTTCTGAGATATTCTTCTTCAGCAGAGCACACTATTGATTTGCCCCTCGAAGGAATGAAAGAAAGAAGGCAAACTTAGTTAAAAAGCTCACTCGAAATGTCTTTTAAGTTAAGAGCTTTATAAAAAGATGTACAGTCATGTGAAAGCACATCCCATGACAGCTCTGACCTCATCTGTCACTATCGCACCGACTGTAAACTGGGGCTTCATGCTCCACCTTCCGTACTGTCGCCGAATGCACGACTTGGTGAGGGTTACATAAAAGTCAGGAAATTCTTTAGCCACTGTCATTATTGTACACACCTGTAGACGTGTTGAGGTTGTTCAACCACTCCCAATTTAGGTTAGACAAGGGAGACATCTGAAGACATTGCTTTCTGTAAGAAACGTTCGCTTCATCTGAATCTTGATCACAAGGAAGGAAGGAAGAGATGGCTGAAGAGGAAGACAACACAGTAAAGTGCGGAGTGGCTTGTTATTATCCTAGGTGGGCCCGAAGACTAGCCAATGCTAAACTGTTCTGTGTAGTTTGGTGTCTGACCATCTTGACTCAAACTATCGCTGGAGCTGGTCTTCTCACTGCAGTGCTGTCTTCAATAGAGACGAGGTAAGTTTGGATTATAGGTACACAATTTTGCAACAGAATATGTTTACTTGTTTTGACCGGCTAGCGTATTTCAAACATATGTTAGCTCTATGAATGTTGCGAAATATGTTCAAATTCTTCTTTGTATGTATCAACAAAATAAATATTTGAATTTAGAACAAGCATGGAGTATCATATTTACTGTAATAAATAGAATCTGATGAAAATACTAACGGGGGGTGCTGTAACTTCGGATGTGCTGTAACTTCGGATTAATTTTTGATTGTCCCTTTATGCAGAAATGAGGCATGTTTGTCTTCATCAATAGTGCTGAATAAAATCGCGAAGAACCCACGTTAATGCACACAGCTGTCGTCTGGATGAAACACGGTTTTGTGTACAATAATCGATTTTTGCGTAACCAAGGAATTTGAGCATTTAAAATGGCTACGTTCGAAACAAGGTCACTGTGTAGTGGCGCCTCTTACATCTAACTTACTCGACAATCACCTTGCAAATTTAGTTGTTTTAGACATGAGGCATAAAGCTATACAAAACACCAATAACTTGGGTACTGGGGAGTTTATCTGGCAATCAAACTGACCTGAAATTACGAAGTAATCGTGGCGTCGAACGCCCTCCCCAAGTTACGTCACGGACATATCTGTTGACCGCTGTTCGAAATGTACCTACAACAGTGCAGGTACCTCTGGTCGCGCTGTACATAAGTCAAGTAGGACTCGCAAATCGGTAAAATTGCATTTAATCTAGCTTATACACGTCGTATAAGTTTGAGTTTGAAAAATCTCAGTGACCGGCTGACGAAACACGACGCGACTGGATAATTGATGTAGCAAACTCATGTCTGCATGAAACCTTAGACTCACATAAAGTTCGCGACAGGCTTTGAAGTCAGCGCGCGGCCCGCCCATCTGACAATATGCAAATCGCTGAGTGCATCATAACACGAACATAATTGAAAGTGAATTTGTCATTGCATGCCCTAAAATAAACCAAGTAAAACACATCTAGCGGTCCCAAAAAAATCGAGGATTTGGTTCAAATATATTAATGACTTTGCACTGAACTGATGGAGGGATTTGCCGCATACTTTGAGATCACATGCGGTGCCGTGCAGGGGTCAGCATATCTGTTTCCGGTGTTAACATGCCTGCCGACACTTTCGGCATTCTTGTAACAAATTTGTGGCATTTTGTGCGCTCATACTCAAGAGCCATGGGTGTGAAATGAAGTATTTACTCTCATCGCCAAACGAAGCAACAGATCGTCAGCGTTGAAGTGACTTGGAATGCAACAAGCGGCGTAAACAATCGCTAAGTTACAGCGGGCCTTGCATTGGCGGAAATTTACGCACGGTCCAAAAATACGAACCAGAGGGAAGCTGAAGTTAGTTGACACAAAATTCTTCTTTCTGTTTTCTTAAAATTGTTCCAATGAGTCAAAGAGAAACAGAGGTATTTGTAATCCGAAGTTAGGGTACCCTATTTAGAATGGAACAATGTGGAACGCAATATTTACAACAACAATTTTCTGTTTTACCGGCCGAGATTCATGGTGTAAATCGTGCACAGATGATGTAAAGTAAACTCCTGAACGGAAAATTCCCAAACACCACCACTCTCATTTATCATTAGTCAAAACGCAACAGTTTTTAGACAACTGACACTGATACAATTCGATGTCGAACACGTTAATTTACGTCCGAAGTTACAGCACCTTCCGTTAACTAACCCCAGAGATTTGTTTCTTAGCTATAGTGTTTTGGTTATCAACTTTAAATGGGAGAAACGGGCCCAAACATCAATGAAAAAACACAAACACCAACTGAAGTAAATACTATGATTTCAAATTCAAACTGCCCACAGTGATTCAGATGGGGGACAATCTCAAGTCGTAGTTTGTCGATGCTGTCGTGTCTCATGTTCAACCAACTGATGATATCCTGACAGCGTTCCTTTCGTGCATGATATACGAGGTGAAGCAAATGCTTTCTCAAAGTTGATTTGTTTCTTCAGAAAATGGATTTGTGTCCCATGTATGGGCGCATGTCATTTGGCATGGATGGTGCCAGGGGGCGCTTTATACCACCGTTAACATTTATTACAATGAAAGGTTACCAAGTTTGACGCAAGAAGCCTCGTTACATTACGCTTCTCCCATACAAAACAAGATTGAAAATATGTTGTCAGATAAAGGTTCCCTTTTTTTTGTCAAAAAAAGGTTTCATTTTTTGTGGCTCAAGGCATCCAAGAAACTAAGGGCATATTCTTCGTTGTTTACTGTACGTTAAACCGGTAGGTGACCGCGAGTGACCCGAAATAAAGCGCCTGAGTTCGATTCGAATTTAATACGTCAGATCGAATACCATTGAGATTCTAAACCACATGAAACTGTTCGCGACTTTTGGTGCCATATTTGACTATCGTGAGCGGAAAAAAAACGCCAAACTGGGGAAATAGCCTCTTGGCAGGTGGGAAATAATGAAGCATAGCTCTGTTTATACGGCCTTCACACTGAAACCGAATTGGCAGGAATCAAGCAGAACCAGCCAGAATGAAATATTTGCAAAATTCGTGCCACATTCGCGGCCATTCGGATGGGAATTCCAAATAGACTTTATATCCCTCTTCACACGAGATGGAATGAGCCAAAATGCCGTCAGAATGAAACTTCTTTTCTATTCCTGTGAATTTGTAGTGTATTCTAGAAATTCTCACTGCATTCCAGATATTCTTTTGGCCACATTCTGGTGGCTTGCCGTTTCGGTTCTCCATCGGATGAGATGAGAATGTTTCGAATAATGTTGTAATTCCGTAGAATGCGGTCATACTGCAGATAGACTGTATGATATTTAAAACACAATTATAATACACTTTGAATGCCGTCCGATATTTATCCACTGTACTTTCAAGTGCACCTCGAAATTTTTTAAAACGTCAAAAACTTTCGGGCCAGCCGAGAAAACGGACACAAATATCTGTAATGCAGTAAAATATCTAGAATACACTACGAATCCCCAGGAATAGAGAAGAATTTTTCATTCTGACGGCATTCCAGCTCATTCTTGCTCTCGTGTAAAGGGGCCTTTAGAAGCGACATGTTTCTCTTCAAAAGTTTAACATAGTTCCTCAAAGGCCCCAAAATAAACTTACCTTGCTGAGGTTACTGTATGTCCGGTTTCGTACAGTGGCTGTTGAATCGATGGTCAGGTGCACTCATTCCGTGATATACGGTACTAAAACTATGTGTTGACTACATAGCAAGCATCTGTCACATGACAAATAAATTCTTATGTAAGACAATGACAATTACAGTGAATGGGCGCGCCAAATGTTCGTTCCTATAGTGATCTCCGGGCAGATTGGACCGGTGGTATAAGATACTAGTAGTAATTACCGATGGCATAAGGAACGAAATCTCCAGGCAGATTTACCGGTGGCATAAGATAGTATCAAAGCCGGTCAAGGAGTGTAACCAGCCAAGGAGTGTCCCCAGTCACAGCTTTCTTATGCCACCAAAAATCTACCAGAAGATTAGTTAATACGTTCCTAGGGAAATGTGCAAAATGGCAATTCTAGCTGCGACAAAAATAGATTAGCTCATTCTAGTCACATAATTTAACGGTATCCAAAAACTGGTCGATTATGTTTTTCTTATAGGCATTTGGTTTGTGCTAAAAACATGTGTTGCTGGGAACGTTTATCATAATCTCCAAGCAGATCCTACGGTAGCATAAGATTGTATCAAAAGCTGGCAGAGGAGTGAAGCCGGCTTAGGAGTGTGTTTCGCTACCGGCAAATGTACACCTCGAGCTCTTAGCTGACTACACTCATTGGCCAGTTTAGTACTATCTTATGCCATCGTAGGATCTGCTTGGAGATTACGTTTATGATAAACTTAGCTTTGTTCTTCGAAATTAGGTTTAACAGTTTTGGGCTACATTTACTAGGTATAAGAGGACAGTCGCGAGGTAATTCAGAAACTGAATATGTATATTGATTGCTGCATCACGTTTTTTTCACCTTTTATTCTCAAGTCATAAATCTAAAGTACAGAACATTCAAAGATAATCACCTAATCACTATAGAACATACGACTAAATATACACAACTAAAGTCGATCATTCTAGAATAGTTGTTGCTCCGTTACAGGTTTCAACTTGAAAGTAAAGATCTCGGGATGATCGCCAGTGCAGCCGACATCGGGAGTGTCCTGGGGTTACTTTGGCTGTCCTACTACGGAGGCAGACCTGGAGCGAATCGACCCAAAATACTTGGTAAGGATCTAGCTTTAAATGAAGGTATTACTACTGCACTCATTTTGTCTTGTTCTTTGTCAAGTATTTTCAGATTTATCCTATTATTTTAAGCAACATAAAGCAAATTCTGTTCGTTGCAAATCGTATACGCAAAGAATTAAAAATCAGTCTGGTTCGAATCGAAACAATCTCTATATTTCCTATTCAGGAATCTGCACATCAATTTTCGCCATTGGGACGTTCGCATTTGGCCTCCCCCATCTCATGACCCCTGCCTACGAGGTCACGTCAGGTGGACCTGCAAACGGGACGCAAGAGATGCCCAAGGTGAGCTAGAGGTGGAATATCTCCTTATCATCGTCACATTATCGTACATCATTACAATTCCATATAAACATATACATTTTTGAGTCGAGGTTTTTGGAATGATCGAATATATAACTGTGTGTTTGTGCAACAATTCATTCCAAGACTTGCATAGAGGTCAAATAGGGACTCTTCAGTGAGGTATGAATTCGCAATAGGGTTCTTTTATCTTTTTAGCGGAAGTAAGTTCTTATCATTGCATTTTTACAGACGTGAATAAGAAACATTCAATTTTTGCAAAGGGGCGATGAAGTTAACTATGAAATGTGTCCTTGAAAAAAGAAGCCTTTCTAGTTATATTTCGACTCCTATAAATCTCTTAACAGTTCCTTTTGGTTTTAAGGGGCATAAAAACTGAAGTTTAGAATAATCCATGTGGACTATTTTTGCAGGATGTCTGCACTTCTAACCAAACTACATCAACCACGTGTGCAGCAAACAAGGGATCATCATCTTCGCCATACGGTGGCGTGTACGCCGTACTCCTTTTTGCACAGGTAATATCACCCACGGTTTATGTAATATTTTAAAGTTAAGTAAAACTGATGCCCAATGGACGTCTGAGTAAATGTTTACAAACGACATCTTGTCGTGCGAACACTGGTTTACTGAAACATTGCGAACATACAGCGAGGTAGAGACAGACAGAGACAGAAAGACAGACAGAGAGAGACAGAGAGAGACAGAGAGACAGAGACAGCGACAGAAAGACAGACAGAGAGAGACAGACAGAGACAGAGATAGATAGAGATAGATAGATAGACAGAGACAGAGAGACGGACAGACAGACAGAGAAAGACAGAGACAGAGAGACAGACAGAAAGAGAGAGACACAGAGACGGAGAGACAGAGACAGAGAGACAGCCAGAGAGAGACAGGCATTGGAGTAAAGGAGAGAGAGACAAAAAAACTACATCAAATGCACCCATCAACCAGTGACAAACAGCTCGCACAATCACGTTCTCTTCTTTAAAAGTTTTTGCAGGGGATTGGCATTGCCCCCACCTATCCTTTGGGAACGACTTACGTGGACGATCACGTGACAAAAAAGGCCCTTCCATTCTACTTAGGTGAGTGACTGTCCATGTGTACTGCTCATTTTGTCCAAAAACGGAATGTCAACAAATATGTGTACCAGAGTCGTTGTACATTCAAAACTGATTTCCTTATCGTAGTCTTCCATAATCTTCCTTTATTCCGTTTTTCCCATATTTAGCATACAATCCTCTCCAGAAGGCATCTTCTTTGACTCGTACAATTTTTTAAGCCTGGCAGATGCAATTTGACCATATTCCCAGACGACATCATTGACACATTGTGATATATTTGTCTTCAACATTGTGATGTATTTGTCTTCAAGCCATATAGACCTTTTCGCCATTTAATACCATAAAGTATTTATTTGCTCCAGTTCCCTGGTACCATGGTATTTTACCTAAACGTATCTGAAGCTCGGTACAGGTATGTCTAGGATATATGCCATCAGGATTTAATTAACTCTTGCGACATAAGCTCCTTCCTAATTATTTATTTTTTTTAGTGATTACAGGTTAAAAATGTGCGTTGTACTTTTCCCTGGTATTTGAACCAAAGGACCTGAAAAATGGTATGGGGATGCCAAGAACATATGGCATGCCCACGGGATTCTATAACACTTTGACACACAAAGAGGTAAGATTCACTTAAAGTGCGAAGTACTAAGTGTGGTGCCATTCTGCTCTTTTTGTAGGTTTCTCTTACATCACGTACGGGGTTGGGCCTTCAGCCGGGCTGTTCCTCGGCGGATATACCCTGAGTCGTTACGTGGACATGGACAAGGGAGTCGACCCTGCCGCCCTCGGGCTGTCCCCGGGGAGCCCCCTCTGGGTCGGCGCCTGGTGGCTCGGCTACTTCGTCATGATGGGCACCTTGGGGCTGGTCGCCTTTTGGCTGCTTCTCTTCCCAGCAGGTGTGATTTTGCGATTAGTTTTCAAACAGATTTATTAGTTTTACCCCCTTTCCACTATGACGGCGCTCTCGTCGCACTCTCACTGCGATCTAAAATTTGACAGATGGCTCAGCGAATAATTATATAGAAAAGAAACGAATCTTTTTTTACACTTTGTGTGTTTTGTACATGTTATCTTCTCAGTCACACTCTTACGTTTAGTATAATATACCCAGTGTGAAAGCGAAGGTCATACTTGTCCGTTTTAAGGTCGCAGTGAGACCGCAGCGCGATCGCCGTCAAGTGGAAATGGGGCCTAGCCTTATGAAACGAATAGAACATCCTGTGTCATGCACGACACATTAACAAGCGATGGTCGTTGCATGTAAGCTAGCCTGCCATTGACATTGTGTCCGCGCCCTTGCGGCCGCTGAGCAATCAGATCCTTCCTGGCCTGTTGCTTTAGCCTTTATGGACAATTACCAGTCAGAAAAAGTCGAAAATGCAACGTGATCGGCTGATAACTGTCCCTCACCAAAAATACAGGGAGAATACGATTGGTTGATTGCTAGCCATGACCGTTGTTTGGTTATCCACTTCCGCCATACACAGTTGGGCTGGCAACAGAAGATTGGACATAGTAACGTTGATTATTCTTGTAACGCTTGACGTCTTTCTAAATAAATGATCGAACATGTAGCTACGATAGCAATCATAACTAATTACAATAAAGAATTCGACTTCTACTACATTTATTATAGGGAGAAAGCTACTCGACTATTAGCATTTTTAATATTCTCACTTGCTTTTCAGCATTAAAAAAGCCGATGGAAGAAAATGAAAACAACGAGGAAGACGGCAACAAGATGCTTCCCGGAACAGAAGCACAAGAACCCCCCTCGACCTTTGACCCTGCTAAAACATTGAAACAACAGGCAAAAGGTGGGTGGTCATATCCTTTTTAAAACAATACTGAAAGTGTTAGAATCCCATTTGAGACCATTTGAGTTATCCTTCTAAATCTAAATGGTGCGGTTAAAACTTCCACAAATATCTACACAATTTGCCTAAAATTGCCAAAATTGACAGGGGAATTCAAGTTTGGATTGAAATGATTTCATCACAGTCGACTTTTTGTATAGAAGTATTTTGAATTGGTCCTAATCATCTAGAGGTGCCGCCGGAAGAGTTCATTTAAAAGATAATGAGTTCAATTTTGGAACAGCCATGTCTTGCATTGGGAGGAAGATGGAGTGATATGAGCTTAAGCTTAATTTTCCCGCAATTGCAGTTTAATATACATCTTTATATACTGTAAATGTATTTAAGTTCGCGGGGATTTAATTTCGCGGTAGCGGGAAAAGGGACTCTTTGCGGTGGATTTAAGTTCGCGGTAACACCATAGACTGCAATCTAATATCATAATAGAAGAATGTTCGCGGTGGTTTTAAATTCGCGGTGAAGCGGTCACGGCGAAAACCGCGAACATTAATCCACCGCGAACATTTCTGCATTTACAGTACTCGTACATCTTTGATTGTTTTCACAACAGATATCATCCTGGGTACAAAAAAGGTCCTCACCAACTGGCTGTTTATGTGTATAACCATGGCTTTCGTGTGTTATAATGCGAGCGGAAGCACCGGTCCCTTCATCCCTAAATACATGGAGACACAGCTCGGAATGCACAATGCTCAAGCCAGCTATCTACTAGGTATGTATCACTTCTTATCATATAGCAATGCCGTGGGGATGACATCACCACAACAACCTTTCAAAAACGCTTCGTCCGCATACCACACTCTGTGGTTTATCCCATAGTTAGGTATTGTTTCACTCTCACTGCACTTGCCTCAAGCTTACGTCACTGCAGGGTTCGTTCACTGCGTTAGCCTGGTATTCAGCCGTAATATAGCTTCTGAGTCTCTTCTCTCCTCTTTGCAATTACGTAATTGCAAAGAGGAGAAAAGAGACTCAGGAGCTATATTACGGCTGGATACCAGGCTATCACTGCGTCACTGTTTTGTCATTTTATAATTTAGACATTGCGTAATGCGTAAATTTATGACTTAGGAGACGACAAAAGTAAGAAAATTCGTTCTTTACCTTTGAAATGTATACATACTGTGATAATTGGAAATTAACTGTCAATGTATCTAAAACAAAAGTTCTTATCTTCTCTAAAAGCAATACAAAAAAAATATCAAAAGAATTCTTCATATATGATAGTGAAATAGAAGTTACAGACAGTTACACCTACCTTGGAATCCCTTTTACGTCCTCAGGTAAATTTAAAACAGCCAGAAAATTTCTAAAGACCAAAGCTATGAGAGCTATCTTTAAATTAAAATCACTTTTATCTTCCGAAAATATTTCCATAGCGCTAGGTAAAACTCTTTTCGACAAATTTGTAAAACCTATCCTCATGTATGGATCTGAGTTAACATGCTTTGACCATACCTCGAAAACACGGAAACTTATTGTCTCAAAAAACATCCCTATATCTTCTCCAAAAAATACTCTCTCTTTCTTATTGAAGAAACTTCAGATCGACAATAATATTCTACTGTCGATTCGAAAGAGCACTTGCACTGATGCAACTCATTCTTATATCATTAATTTTGAGAGAAGACCAGACAAAGACATGTTCTTAAGATATGCGTCTGGGCTTGATATAGAAAAGGATGGCTTTTCAACCGATAACACACGCCTCCCTTTAGATATACCGGAATTTGACATACTTGACACACGTTTTCAGAAATTTCTACTTGGTGTTCATTCAAAATCATCTAATGACGGCGTGCGAGGAGAGTTAGGAACTTTTCCTATTATAATACCTGCTAGAATTCAGCTCATTAAATACTGGCACCGTTTGGTAAACTTACCTGAGGACTCTCTGCTTCGCGATGCATACAACACTGTACTTACTGATAATCAAGACTGGATTAATCATGTTAAGGACATTCTCTGTTTCCATGGCTTTGGACACATATGGATGAAACCTGAGGCTTATAATATAGATTATATTGTCAACCAACTACGCCTCCGGCTACAAGATACATATATACAAAAGTGGTTTAATTCTATTGAAAAGAATTCAAAGCTGTCTTTTCTTAGCAAGTCAAAAGAATATTATGAACAAGAAACATACCTTTATGATATAAACAATTTTGAAATTCGAAAAGCGATTACTCAGTTAAGAATCAGCAGCCATAAATTGAATATTGAAACAGGTAGATATTACAATGTAGCCCCTGACCAAAGGTTCTGTCCTTTCTGTCCAAAGCATATTGAAGATGAATTTCACTTTTTAATGGAATGCTCTAGATACGCTATTTTACGTAATGAGCTATTTACATTTCTCGAATCCAGTACAGCAGATTTCAAGAGACTCGATGCTACAGACAGATTTGTATATATCTTTGGATGCCACGACTCCCATAATGCAAGGATAGGCAAATATATCAAAGACTGCTTTGCTATTAGAAAGAGTAATGAATCTCATGTATAGCCCAACTCCGAGTTGTAACACTATATCAAAGA